>NC_045155.1:25760994-25843494 GCF_900700415.2 Clupea harengus
AGAGAAGAGAGGAGAGGAAGAGAGGAGAGAAGAGAGGAGAGGAGAAGAGAAGAGAGAAGAGAGGAGAGGAGAAGAGGAGAGAGGAACAATGGCGGACAGGAAACAATAGTGAACATGAAGGAAGAGGGGAAGGGAAAAGAGAGAAGTGGAAGTTTGTGTGTGTGTGTGTGTGTGTGTGTGTGTGTGTGTGTGTGAAGGATGGGAAACAATGTATTTCTACAGTTTGTGTACATGTGGAATTGTGTGTGTGTGTGTAAGATGTATGGGAAACAATGTATTTCTACAGTTTGTGTACATGTGGAATTGTGTGTGTGTGTGTGTGTGTGTGTGTGTGTGTTTGTGTTTATGATTGCGTGTGTGCGCGCGTGTGTGTGTGTGTGTGCGTGCGTGCGAGGGCACGCGTGTGTGTCTGTGTACGTGTGTATGTATGCGTGTGTGTGTGTGTATGTATGCGTGTGTGTGGTGTGTGTGTGTGCATGTGTGTGTGTGCGTGTGTGTATGTATGCATGTGTGGTGTGTGTGTGTGTATGTATGTGTGTGTGTGCGTATGTGTATGTATGCATGTGTGTGTGTATGTATGCGTGTGTGTGCGCGTATGTGTGCGCGTGTGTGTGTGTGTGCGTGTGTGTGTGTGTATGTATGCGCACATGTGCATGTGTGTGTGTGCGTGTGTGTGGTGTGTGTGTGTGTGTGTGTGTGCGTGTGTGCGTGTGTGTGTCTCTCTCCTCCAGTTGAAGAGCCCTGTGGATGCTCCCCTATGTGTGTGTGTGTGTGTGTGTGTGTGTGCGTGTGTGTATGTATGCGCATATGTGTGTGTGTGTGTGTGTGTGTGTGTGTGTGCGTGTGTGTGTCTCTCTCCTCCAGTTGAAGAGCCCTGTGGATGCTCCCCTATGTGTGTGTGTGTGTGTGTGTGTGTGTGTGTGTGTGTGCATGTGTGTGTCTCTCTCCTCCAGTTGAAGAGCCCTGTGGATGCTCCCCATGTCCAGGCAGATTAGTTCCAGCACATTAAAGTAGAGCTGACCTGTTTTTCACCACCACACTCCCTATCAAGACATCTCTCCCCCACTCCCTCTCTTTTCCTCTCTCCTCTATCTCTCTTGTCCTCTCTCTCTCTATCCCCCACTCCCTCTCTTTTCCTCACTCTCTCTATCTCTCTTGTCCTCTCTCTCTCTATCCCCCACTCCCTCTCTTTTCCTCTCTCTCTCTCTCTCTATCTCTCTTTTCCTCTCTCTCTCTATCCCCCACTCTCTCTCTTTTCCTCTCTCTCTCTATCTCCCACTCCATTCCTCTCTTTCTCTCTCTCCCCCACTCCCTCTCTTTCTCTCTCTCGCCACCATTCCCTCTCTCTTTCTCTCTCCCCATTATCTCTTTCTCCCCCACTCCCTCTCTTTCTCTCTCTCCCCCACTCCCTCTCTTTCTCTCTCTCACCACCATTCCCTCTCTCTTTCTCTCTACCCATTATCTCTTTCTCCACCATTCCCTCTCTTTCTCTCTCTCGCCCCTATTCTCTTTCTGTCCCTCTCTCTTCACCTCTCTCTCTACCTCCCATTTCCCCCTCTCATCCTCGCCCTCTTTCCCACTTTATTCTTATAACTTTATCTTTTCTCTGTCTCACACCTTTCTTTGTATCTCTTGTTCTCCCCCATGTTAATAACTCTTCCTCTATCTCTATGGTTACCTGTTCTTTTTCTCCATCTCTTTGGTTACCTGTTCTTTTTCTCCATCTCTTTGGTTACCGGTTCTTTTTCTCCATCTCTATGGTTACCGGTTCTTTTTCTCCATCTCTATGGTTACCTGTTCTTTTTTTCTCCATCTCTATGGTTGCCTGTTCTTTTTCTCCATCTGTCTATTCATCCTCTCTACCATCTTATCTTTCTCTCTCTCTCTCCCTCTTCCCTCGTTCTCTCCCTCTTCCCTCGTTCTCTCTCTCCACCCCCACCCCCTCCCTTTCCATCCCTTCAGAGCTGGTTTCCCCATCATGCTTGGGCCTTTGACAGACCCTCCTTGTGCTGGCTTGGTGAGTTCTCAGCGTGAAATCGTCACAGGAAGTCAAGGAATTTCTATTGAGGATGTCATAAAGTGGATAAAAAATGATAATTATTTATCATGGCTGTCAGTGGGACCATGCTGTGGTAGTCAGCAGGAAACACGGCCAGCGGCTAACGTCTCAGGGCTCACATAGGAGACCATGTACCTCGCACACATTATCAGACTACTCTCTCTCTCTCTCTATCTCTATCTCTGTGTGTATGGGTTATTCAGTGCACACATTATCAGACTACTCTCTATCTCTATCTCTATCTCTGTGTGTATGGGTTATTCAGTGCACACATTATCAGACTACTCTCTCTCTCTCTCTCTCTATCTCTGTGTGTATGGGTTATTCAGTGCACACATTATCAGACTACTCTCTCTCTCTCTCTCTCTATCTCTGTGTGTGTGGGGTGTTCAGTGCACACATTATCAGACTACTCTCTCTCTCTCTCTATCTCTGTGTGTATGGGTTATTCAGTGCACACATTATCAGACTACTCTCTATCTCTATCTCTATCTCTGTGTGTATGGGTTATTCAGTGCACACATTATCAGACTACTCTCTCTCTCTCTCTATCTCTGTGTGTATGGGTTATTCAGTGCACACATTATCAGACTACTCTCTATCTCTATCTCTATCTCTGTGTGTATGGGTTATTCAGTGCACACATTATCAGACTACTCTCTCTCTCTCTCTATCTCTGTGTGTATGGGTTATTCAGTGCACACATTATCAGACTACTCTCTCTCTCTCTCTCTCTATCTCTGTGTGTGTGGGGTGTTCAGTGCACACATTATCAGACTACTCTCTCTCTCTCTCTATCTCTGTGTGTGTGGGGTGTTCAGTGCACACATTATCAGACTACTCTCTCTCTCTCTCTATCTCTGTGTGTATGGGGTGGTATTCAGTGTCAGCTCTTTCTCTACCTGCAGATCATGGGGATGAAATGACGAGCTCTACACATCAAGTGTTTGTTCATTTTCAGTGAAGAGTTAATCGATTACGTCTTACAATGGCAGTAGCAAGGCATCTTTACAGCCTGCTAACTTCACTGATGCTGCTGTAGTTGCATCTGAAATGATGGCTCTTCCCCTTTGACATCATTAACACACTTCTCTTTAGCTCTGCCTCCCCCTGCTCTTCTCAATGGAGGGATGGATGTAGAGGAAGAGATGTTGGCTAGATGTAGGCTAGCGCCATAGGCTAGTGGAGGAAGAGATGTTGGCTAGATGTAGTCTGATAGCCATAGGCTAGCGGGGGAAGAGATGTTGGCTAGATGTAGTCTGATAGCCATAGGCTAGTGGAAGAAGAGATGTTGGCTAGATGTACTCTGATAGCCATAGGCTAGCGGGGGAAGAGATGTTGGCTAGATGTAGTCTGATAGCCATAGGCTAGTGGAGGCGGTTCCCCTTTGCTGACGTGCAGTCCCATTCCATTCCTCCTGTGATGAAGCACAGGGGACACTGGAGCTAGGGACCACCCAGCTGTTTTATACTGATGTCTGAAACACGGGGGACTAGGGCTGCTGTTTTATACTGCTGCACACACACACACACACACACACACACACACACACACACACTCACACACTCACACACTCACACTCACACACACACACACACACACACACAGTGACTAGGGCTGCTGTTTTATACTGCTGCACACACACACACACACACACACACACACACACACACACACACACACACTCACACACACACACACACAGTGACTAGGGCTGCTGTTTTATACTGATGTCTGAAACACAGTGACTAGGGCTCCGTGGCCTCAAGAACACCCACTAAGCTGCATCTACGGATGTAACCGTAACTACTTTACAGTTTGTTACGACTGCCAAGATACATTTCTTAAAATTGAGCTCCATTTCCCAAAACTGTAATCACAAATGCATAACTGCACACTCACTCACACACACACTCACACACACACTCTTACACTCACACACTCGCTCACGCACACACACACGCACATACACACACTCATCTTCACAAAAGTCAAAACGAAACTCTCCACTCAAAACCATGTGATCTGACATCTAAACCACTTTGCCCTAAGACATCTCACAAAAGCCATCAAGTACACACACACGCAAACACACACACACACACACAGAGAGAGACACACGCACACACACACACACACACACACACACACACACACACACAGAGACTCTGCCCTCAGATATCACACAAAAGCCATCAAGTACACACACACACACACAACACACATACACAGCCCTCAGACATCACACAAAAGCCATCAAGTACATATACAATAGCCATTACAATCTGGTGAGATCAAGTCAAAACACTACCATAAAAACCTGTTACTGCAGTGAGTAATGGCCCTTATGGTTTCCCCTCAGAACAACCTCTTTACATGACACAATATGTATACATTTTCATTTAATTTCATTCATCATTCATTCAAAAAGTAAATGTCAAACTATCAACTTATACATAAAGAACGTAGAATACAGTCAAATAAATAATAAATGTTCATGTAAGCGATTGAGAAAAACTGTAATCAGAGCAACGGTGCCCTCTACTGGTGAGACATCACACACACACACACACACACTGAACACCTTAACGCCTGTGCAATGCTGTATTGAACACCTTAACGCCTGTGCAATGCTGTATTGAACACCTTAAAGCCTGTGCAATGCTGTATTGAACACCTTAACGCCTGTGCAATGCTGTATTGAACACCTTAACGCCTCTGCAATGCTGTATTGAACACCTTAACGCCTGTGCAATGCTGTATTGAACACCTTAACGCCTGTGCAATGCTGTATAGAACACCTTAACACCTGTGCAATGCTGTATTGAACACCTTAACGCCTGTGCAACCCTGCCCGGGGAACAACTTAACGCCTGTGCAATGCTGTATTGAACACCTTAACGCCTGTGCAATGCTGTATTGAACACCTTAACGCCTGTGCACTGCTGTATTGAACACCTTAACGCCTGTGCAATGATGTATTGAACACCTTAACGCCTGTGCAATGCTGTATTGAACATCTTAACGCCTGTGCAATGATGTATTGAACACCTTAACGCCTGTGCAATGATGTATTGAACACCTTAACGCCTGTGCAATGATGTATTGAACATCTTAACGCCTGTGCACTGCTGTACTGACTCATGGGGACATTATGAGCATTCATGTGTGGATGGATCCTATGAGAGAAGAGGGGGGGAGATGGAGGTCAAGGTTGAGTATTGAAGAGAGATAGAGAGAGAGAGAGAGAGAGAGAGAGAAGAGGGGGAGATGGAGGTCAAGGTTGAGCATTGAAGAGAGAGAGAGAGAGAGAGAGAGAGAGATTTTATTTTTTATTTTTAAAATACTCTTTATTGCAATATACAATGGTATATTGCTACAATATCTTGAAACAACAAATCATGTGTAAAAGTAACAGGAGAAATAAAACAGGAAATCCCATATATTTCCTATCTAGACAAAATGTACAAAAATCAATTCATTGTCAACGACAGTCAAAGAGCTCTATGGATACACCATATACTCTCAAAAGACTCAAGGTCTTGCATGAGCTTGTAAAACCGAAAATCAATCAAAATCCTGTACTTTATTAAAGCAGAAAAAAGAATAAGTGCATCATCGCCAGATTGATTGTTGACCTTGTTTTTCCTACTTAGATAAATGGCCATTTTGGCTTGGCCCAAAATAAAATTCAACAGTTTACATTCATTTGGTCTTCGTTGCACATATCTAAAACCAAAAATGAAAGTCTCCATAGTAAACACTTTGTTAAAACAATTAAATAAATGCTCTAAAACCACAAACAAAGGCTTCAATCGTATGCATTGCACGAAAGCATGGAAGATAGTCTCTCTTTGAGGACAAAAAGGACATTCCTGATCAACCTCCTGGTTTAATACTGAAATTAAAGCATTTACTGCTATAGCCCCGTGCAGAATCCTCCACTGTAAGTCACCCACCCTTTTGTCTAAAGGTGGTTTATACAGTGACCTCCATTCTGGTCTTATATCTTGACCCAGTCTAAGAACTGTGCGCCAAGTTGTGTCAACTTTACCATTTAAAACTCTTTTATTAAAAACTTTCACACAGGCCTGATACAACTGTTTCCCACTGACACTGCTTAAAACCAATGTCATCTCAGGCTCTAAGAACAGACCTGTGCTCCCATCCAGCTTGGGTGAGAGGATCAAATCTGGAAACCTGTCTTGCTCATTTGGAATAGCTGCCTCTACACAATACTCTCCTAACATCTTAAAATCATCTACTGTTAGAACAGCCCGCCATTTATCCAAAAATTGAGCAGTTGCCCGAACAGACCTAACCTCCAAATGGTCTGCCACCTTCTTTATGTCTACAAAGTTTGGTCCAGCCAGATCAAAAACATTTCTTAAAGTCACTGTCTTAGAGTTGAGAAGAATTCTCGTGAGTGCATGAAATCCATAAGCAGTAATGTCCAAACGTGCTCCAAAGACCAATGGCTCTTGCAATAACCAATGGAGAGAAGTTACTGGTCCATTCCTCTGTACAATAAACAAATCCCAGATTTTAAACAAGCTTCTATAAAAAGGTGGTAATCCCGAGGTGTCCATTAAATGGGGGGTCATCAGGAACAGGGACTTATCTAGCCCCAATCCTCCACAAGTTTTTAAAATACTACAGCTTACAGCCCGCCAGGCAACATCTGAAGGCCCACTCAGAAGTCTCTTTATGAACTGCATCCGAAAGGCTGCAGTCCTACTTTGCATCTGCATAAGGCCATGTCCACCTTCGTCCTTTGGCAGAAACAAAACTGCCTGAGGGACCCAGTGTAAATGATCCCAAAAAAAATTTACCAACAAAGATTGTATTTTGCACAAAAGGTCTGGTGGGGGGTCCACACAGGCCAGCCGGTGCCAAAAACATGATGCTACCAAATTATTAATTATGAGTGTACGCCCCCTATAAGACATTCTTGGGAGCAGCCATTTCCACTTTTCAAGACGCCCTTTCACCTTTTCAAGTGCACCCTACCAGTTTTTTTGCACTACTGTGTCATTTCCTAAAAAAATGCCCAGATATTTAAAACCATCCTTTTTCCAAAGCAGACCGCCTGGGAGGTTAGGGACTCCATTAGCCAACCATTGGCCGAGCAATAAAGCCTCGCTTTTCGACCAATTCACTTTGGCTGATGATACCAGCCCAAAATCATTAAGTATCTTTAAAAGTGCTGTTATATCCCTTTCTCCATTTATCAATAAAACTACGTCATCAGCGTAAGCTGACAGACGGAGAGGATTGATACACCCGGGTATGGAAATACCGTTTAAACGTATTCTCAATGTATTTAAAAGAGGCTCTATTGCAAGGGAATAAAGCATTCCGGATAAAGAACATCCCTGCCTCACACCCCTGTTAACTTTAAAAGGAGCGCTTAATCCACCATTAATCTTCAGGATGCTCTCCACATCGCAGTACATGACTTTGAGCATGCTTATGAATGTTTCACTAAAACCAAAAGCACCTAAAACGTCCCATAGATATTTATGTTCCACTCTATCGAAAGCTTTTTCTTGGTCTAGTGATATTAAGCCAACATCAAGCTTTAATATCCTCGAGACGTCAATTACGTTGCGAATCAACGACACATTATCTGCTATAGATCTGCCGGGTACACAGTACGTTTGATCCGCATGGACAACTTGCTCCATCACTTTGCTAAGCCTTTTGGATAAAACTTTAGATAAAATCTTATAGTCACTACACAAAAGTGAGGTCCGTGAGGTCACCTTTTTTAGGGAGGAGAGTGAGGACTGCTCTGCGACAACTCACCGGCAGACGCCCTCCGGCTAAGCTGTCGTTGAGAACTGCCAGCAAGTCTTCTCCCACCTCCGACCAAAAAACCTTATAAAACTCGGTCGGAATGCCGTCAAGGCCCGGGGCTCGATCACCCTGCAAAAGTTGAAGGGTGCTCTCCAATTCCTCCAAAGTGACAGCAGTGTCAAGCCCGGCCAAGGTACCGGCTGAAACCTGAGGCAAATTATCTAAAAACGCGTTATCGGTAACCCCTTCACCATTGACCTCACTCTTGTATAGTTCCTTATAAAATTGAACTGCCCTGTTCCGAATTCCCGAAGCATCTGAAAGTAAGGCTCCAGTTTCTGAACGCAGAGAGTGAATCAATCTCCTCTGGCCATTTTTCTTTTCCAGATAAAAAAAAAACTTAGATGGCATATCCATTTGATCACCTCCCTGAAACCGTGATCTGACCAGCGCACCATTCACCTTAGTACCCAACAGATCAGCTAAAGCACTTCTTTTTGCCATCAAATTCTCAATGTGATCGTGACCATTGTTATAAGCTAGATCTTGAGCTTCAAGTAACTCTTCCTCCAAAGTCTCTATAGACCGAGTTATGTCCTTTGTGATATTATGAGTGTACTGCTTACACAACTGTTGGATTTGCATTTTCCCAACATCCCACCACTGTTGTAAGGATTTAAAAGATGATTTCTGTGTTCTAAAATCATCCCAGAAGAGTTTAAACACATCTTTAAAATATTTGTCTTGTGTCAAATTTGTGTTGAAGTGCCAATACGCACTCCTTGGCTTAAGATGCCTTAAAGTTACTACACACTGTACTAGACTGTGGTCTGAGAAACTAACAGGCGTAATCAAACAGTTTCTAAAAATGTTGAGATGGTGTTTAAAACTGTAAAACCTGTCTAGCCTAGCTAATGAAAAAGTATTATCATAAGCGTGGGCCCATGTGTATTGTCTCCGCTCGCCATGAAAATTCCTCCATACATCACTGAGTTCATGTGTCTTAATAACCTGAATAAGGTTCTTTCGGGAAAGCATATGAGGCTCAGTATGATTGCGATCTATAATACGCTCTGTACAATTGAAATCTCCACCCACAAATAAATATTCCTCACTATTGCAGTCAAATAAAACAGTGGACAGTGTGTCTAAAAAAGACAGTCTTTCTGTGGCTTTTGTTGGCGCGTACACACAGATAAAAACCAACACATAATTTTCAAAACGAATTCTGACTTTTAAGAGTCTACCTTTCAGTACCTCCACAACGTCGTATGATACTGGGGTAAAACTCTTACTAAATAAAATGGCAACACCACCACTAATGGAAGTGTTGTGGCTTAGCAGAGAGAGCCCATCCCACTCCACAGCCCAGTCAGCAGCGTTACCCGCATCACTGTGAGTCTCTTGCAGCAGAGCAACGTCAAAACGTTTCTGCTTTGCTAGTTCAAAAAACTGCGCTCGTTTGGAACGGTGTTACGTCCCTGAGCAGTTTCTGTGGCCTGTGTACCATCCTGTGTTCCATGTTTTGCAGACAGCCCAGCTAGCGGCTTAATTGCTGTTTTCTTATTGGGTACGCGATCGGAAGCCATTCTCTTAAAAGGCGCTTTGTGACGTCACCCAGGAGAGACTTCTTGGAAAGAAGCAGTGATGTGTTTGCCGCCACCAGTGTTGCTACGTTAGGAGCCTCGGTGCCTCGCCTAGGTCACCAGACCATCTACCAGTCTCGGAGTGAGAGTCCGAGAGGGAGGCCCAGGATTCCTTGAGGCCTATATCGGGAGGCCCGTTTGTTTCTTTGTTACTTTGAGCTTTTTGGTTGTTCCTATTTTTGTTGTCTTCTCGTTTTTCCATTATTCAATATTTCTTCATTATTTAATATATTGTTGAGTTAGTTTAACGATAATAAATTATCGATTATTTTTGCCGTAGCCGACGTTGTCTGCCGTTTCATTATTCCCTCGAACTTTGTTTTTGTTTACATTGCCTGACCCTAGCAGGGAACGTAACAAAATTGGGGGCTCGTCCAACTTTTCTTAAAAAACTCCTATTAACAACTTGGGAGTTCTTTTTGAATCTGGCCTTTCTTTTGTGTTTTTTGAAAGTTGTTTGTGCTTATCCCTCCGCTATTCACTTCTCCGCTTTTTTGACTCTGCACTATGAGAATCGCGCTGTGACCAAAGAACGCTGGTAAGATTAGTGTTTTGATTGTTTGTTGATTTGGTGGGGTTTTGTTGACGCAAATCTGGGGGGAGACTTGTCTCTAACTGGTAAGCGCCGAAGATATTCGAGGTTAGTTAGTTAGTTCGTTTTGGGGTATTATTCAGGGACCAGGGTTCGCCCAGTATGGGTTACAGGTTACAGTGCTGTGCGTAGGAGTCATTTTTTTTAAGGATGGCACAGTTTTTTTTTGCTAACACATTTCGTTAGTTTTCGCATTTCGCTAATTTTTGTTGTTGTTGAATATTGTGAATTGGCAGAATGTCGGGATACAGTTTGTTTATTTCCAAGCATTTTCTTTTGGCTTAGAGATTTTTGAAATGCGTCTTTGTTCAGTTGGACAAAAAGGTGGCATTTGGTGGCAAATGGTGGACTTGTGTTTTGTTCGTGGCTTTTGGAATTTTCCCTCTTTGTTTCCTGGTTTTGAGCCTTTATTTTGGGGGTGGAGGGGGAAATAAGAATAAGAAATTAGACCACTGGTCATAGACTCCCTACCATAGATAAAGTTTGTTACGGTTGGATTGTTTTTTTCCCCCACTTAGATTGCACTCTGTAGGCAATATAGTTAAAGATGTATGTGGTGGATGAGTTCATTGAGAGTCCTTCCGAAGTTCTTTTACAGAATTGTACTAAAGACTTGTTAGTTAAAATTGCGGAACATTATGACGTTAGCCTTACAGCTGATGATAAGAAGCTTAAGGAGACTTTGTTCAAGGTTGTTGTTGCAGGCCTAATCGAAAAAGAGATTCTTCCTGAGAGGGAGGAAAATCCTGTTTCTCATGCCGCTTCTGATGGGTCAGCTGCTAGCAGTTCGTCGGAGCAGGAACTCAAACTTCGGGAAAATAAATTAGAAGAACATAAGTTACAGTTGGAAGCAGCTAAGTTAAGGGTTGAGAGAGAAAATCGAATCCTCAAAGAGAAGGAGATTGCGAAATAAATTGAAATGAAGAAATTGGAGCTTGATTTTGACTTAAGGAAACTTGAATACAACGAAAAACGCGAGGAACGCGAGTTCGAGTTGCGCAAGCTTGAATTGGAATTGGCTGCAAGAAAACTTACCATCACTCCACCAGTTCCTTCAGCTCACCCAATCCAAGGCTCACATCCTTCTCCTGATCGTGTTTCTTCTGCTCCTTTGACTTTCTTTTCAGGTGCATCTATCTCCGTTGCTTCGGGTGGCGATAACACCGCACCTCTGCACAATGTTCCGACAGGAGCGTTATTAAGGAATGCTCCAGTGGGTGATTTAAGTGATGTTCCTCTTGCCCCTGAGCTTGTGCCATTGTCACTACGAGGCCAGCCTTTCGATGTCAGTCGTAACATTCGAATGGCTCCACCTTTTAACGAATGTGAAATTGATAAGTATTTCACTCACTTTGAAAAAGTTGCGGTTACGTTGAGGTGGCCCGTCGAGGTCTGGACTTTGCTTTTGCAAAGTGTGTTGACTGGCAAAGCACAAGGTATTTATTCTGCACTTAGTATGCAACAGAGTTCAGATTATTCAACTCTGAAAACTGCGATTTTGAGTGCTTACGAGTTGGTCCCAGAAGCTTATAGGCAGAGGTTTCGTGGCCTTCGAAAATTAGACAGTCTTACGTTTGTCGAGTTTGCGAGAGAGAAAGAGAGGGTATTTGACCGATGGTCTACTTCCCAACATGCACATTCAAGAGAACAACTCCGAGAACTAGTTTTGTTGGAGGAGTTTAAAAATTGCATTCCCGAGACAGTGGCAATGTATCTAAATGACCAAAAAGTAACCACACTGGCGCATGCTGCTGTCTGTGCTGATGAGTTTGTGCTCACGCACAAAAGCTCTTTCTCTTCGATCTCTGCTCCTCGTCGTGACTTCCCTCAGCCTTCTGCTTGGCGGCAGAGTCAAAGAATAAGACCTTCCGATAGACCTCCGCTGCCATCTGCTAATGGTGAGTTGCGTGAATGTTTTTACTGTCACGAGCAAGGCCATCTCATTGCTGTCTGTCCTGTTCTGAAAAGGAAATCTACAGCTTCGAAACAAAAACGTTTCATAAGTTCTGGCTGTGTGAGCAATCCAGTTCTCTCGCACAGTAAAATAAATGCGGTCTTTAAACCTTTCAGTTTGGAAGGAATGGTCTCACTCACAGGACGTGAGGAGGATAATGTTCCAGTGAAGATGTTACGAGATACCGGTTCGGTACAGAGTTTCATTCTTGCTTCTGTTTTGCCCTTTTCGGAAGAAACTTATGGTGGTTCTGATGTATATGTGCAAGGAATTGGGTTAGGACATTTAAAAGTTCCCTTGCACACGGTGCATATTAAGAGTGCGTTAGTTTCTGGGTGTTTTGAAGTGGCTATTCGTCAGCAGCTTCCTATGGAAGGCTTCAGTCTCCTAATTGGCAATGATTTAGCTGGCGGAAAAGTTCTTCTTCTTGAAGAAATTTCGAAACCGTTGACTCGCACTGATGTGGAATCCAGTGTTTCTGTGCCAGTGTGTGCTGTGATTAGAGCTAAAGCGCGCAAGTATAACAACGCTAATTTGTTTGATACCTGTATGTCACTGGATCATCCACTCATGCCTATACCCAAGCCTTCAGGGGATTCAGCACATCGGTCGCTGTCTACATCCGTTGGTGCTGAAGTTCCAATTATGTCCCGATCGCCGTCCAAGCAGTCGAAAATTACTAAATCTGCTTTGTCTCTGCCTATCGACAGGGAATTGTTCAGGCGTAAAGCTCGTGTGTGTCACATTAAATTGTTAAAGCCGTATGTCTCCAGGGAGCCTGGGCCTGAGACTGCGAGTGTGTGTCCTTTGTTTGTTTCTGCAGCTCCTGTGGTCTTCTCTTATGCTCCAGAGGAGGACGGCCTGATCATCCGTAATGTGTCTGATGAAGAATAACAACCAGCGCATCATGTGTCGTCAACCTGGAAATCCGTTCAAAGAAGGGGTCTACTAACATTCTGGCAGGCACATATCAATGAACATTTTATGAATTTCGGATTTCTGTATCAACATGTATATGTTGATTCTTAGTGGTGGGGGTGTTACGTCCCTGATCAGTTTCTGTGGCCTGTGTACCATCCTGTGTTCCATGTTTTGCAGACAGCCCAGCTAGCGGCTTAATTGCTGTTTTCTTATTGGGTACGCAATCGGAGCCATTCTCTTAAAAGGCGCTTCGTGACGTCACCCAGGAGAGACTTCTTGGAAAGACGCAGTGATGTGTTTGCCGCCACCAGTGTTGCTACGTTAGGAGCCTCGGTGCCTCGCCTAGGTCACCAGACCATCTACCAGTCTCGGAGTGAGAGTCTGAGAGGGAGGCCCAGGATTCCTTGAGGCCTATATCGGGAGGCCCGTGTGTTTCTTTGTTTCTTTGTTACTTTGAGCTTTTTGGTTGTTCCTATTTTTGTTGTCTTCTCGTTTTTCCATTATTCAATATTTCTTCATTATTTAATATATTGTTGAGTTAGTTTAACGATAATAAATTATCGATTATTTTTGCCGTAGCCGACGTTGTCTGCCGAATGTCTTTCATTATTCCCTCGAACTTTGTTTTTGTTTACGTTGCCTGACCCTAGCAGGGAACGTAACAAACGGTCCCTCGCACCATTCATATTTAATGAGGCAATGCGAATCTCACTCATCGGTGTAATAAAAGAGAAAAAACTGCATAGCCCCCAAAAACAAAACAACAAAAGAAAGAAAAGAAAAACTCTAAGCATTTTCATTCTCATTGACACCTAAAACAATATTCAACTTCGTGAGAACTTTTTTTAAACGGTACCCCTCCTGATGTGTGAACCGTCCTTCGGACATAAACAACCTTGTTTTCATTATAAATTGGTCCACGTCAGGAAAAAAATCGTCTATTCGAACATTCCTGACATGTTTGGTCTGTTGTAGAAACCTCTTAATGTCCTCGACACTGTATGAGGGACTGGGGTAACCACTATGTCGCAAAGAGCAAGATATGCTGCAATCGGATTCACTCCCGCTTTCTGTATCCGTGGCAACGGGACAACTTGGATTGTCTTTCTTTTTGGCCTTTGAATGGGAGCTGGTTGATCTCCTCTTTTGGATATTTGGCACCTTAAAGCCTCCATCAGTTTCAGCTAGAGGCCCTCTTTCCCCCACTGTCTCAGCAAGAAAGTGATCACCTGTATCCACTGACCCTTCACTGTTTTGAGTGTTGTCCACACTCATGCCAGCCTCAGTTTCCTCTTCCTCCAGTGGTTCAGCGGGGACACTGCTGACCTGCTCAGAGGAACTAGCCTCAGGTGTCTCTGCGTGATAGGGTGCCTCTGTTTCCTCTCCTGTCGTCTGAACCCCGTCCGCCCCATCACCCTCTCCATTCCTGGGTTCCTCATTACTGGCGGGCTGGCTTTCTTCGGCCTTCTCCTGATTTTCATCGGAGCGATTATTATTGCCGGGATTGTCTTGCTTATTTGGACAGGCTCGCACCAGATGACCCGCTTGCCCACATCCAAAACATTTAACCATGCTCGTTGTAATAAATACAGTGTAATCGAAATCATCAATTTTCATATTTAACGCTAAATCAAGATCCTTCTTGTCTTTCAGTACCATGTAAGCAAAACGCCTGAAAGACACTACGTGTTTCAGTAACGGGGATTTGCTCGCTATCGTGATTTTTTTTAATCGGTGAAACTAGTTTACCATATCGAGATAGAATATTAACAAGAGTATCATCCTTTATGAAAGGTGGGACATTAGAGATGATAACCTTCTTAGAAGGGGTAGATAAAGGGAGCACAGGTGTAAAACTGCCATCAACCACTATTCCACTCTCAACAACTTCGTTGGCCATATCTACCGTCCGAAGGAACATAACGATAGCACTATTCATACGTGCCGCGGACAAAATGTTGTCATGCCCAACAACGTCCCCTACAGCCAAACTATAAATTTCAACACTGGCGGTAGAGGCAACCTTGACCGCGTGCCTCCTAGTAAGAAAATCAAACTTTCCCGCACCTGAGGCAGCCATGTTTTCGGCACAGAAAACAGACGCCCAGGTAAGAGAAAAAAAACAACCACACTACACACACACCACACCACACACAAAAAAAAACTACAACTCCTTCAAAGAAACCAATACACACACAAACAAACATATATAGATATAGATATAAAGAAAGTTAGAAAAAAGCAGCAATACTGGCACGGCGGCCACACGCAGCTTTCGCTCACAGCTCTCAGGCTCCGCCCACACACTCAGTCCATGCGCAAACCAGGAAGAGAGAGAGAGAGAGATAGAGAGAGAGAGAGAGAATTTGAATTTTGAAAACTCTTTTATTTCTGTTTTCGAAAACAAACAAACAAGATAACAAACATACATGACACTACCACATCAAATTGTCACAATATGCACAAAAAAAGGGAGGGGGGGGGGGGAATAAATAAATAAAAACAAAGATAAAGTGCAAACTGCAGAAATTATCCAGCATTCTCTAAGAACTGTGCAAACCGTAAGTTATCATCTTTGACCACACACAACACACTATTGTAACACCATATCTCTTTAAAAGGTTCAAGATCTTTCATTGCTTTATACAAATTAAAATCTATTAAAACACAAGACCTTACGAGAATTGAGAACACCATCATCATGTCATCACTGGACATTTGCTCAATTTTGTTTCTGCGACTAACATAAATCGCCATCTTTGCCTGTCCCAGCAGGAAATTGATCAACTGACACTTGAAGCGATGCTTTTGCACATATTTAAAACCCAAATTAAAAGTCTCCATTGAAAAGTGTTCATTCAAACTCACAAAAAGTGCCTGTAAAATAACAAATAGAGGTTTTAGCCTCACACACTGCATAAAAACATGGAAGACTGTCTCCCTTAGAAAACAAAAAGGGCAGTCTTGGCCCACGTCAGGATTGAGAACTGAAATAAAAGCATTCACTGCGATTGCCCCATGCAAAATTCTCCATTGTAGGTCCCCTGCTTTTTTGGGTAAGGGTGACTTGTACAATGCTCGCCACTGAGGTCTTACAACATCCCCTATCTGTAAAACAGAACGCCAGGGTGTATCTACCCTCTTGTCCAGAACCTTCTTGTTTAACATCTTTACACACAGTTTATACAGAGCTTTGCCAGTTGCCTGTTTTGGACCCAGGAAAATCAAATTTTCCGAACTGCAACAAAAACCAGTACATCCTGTTAGGTTAGGGGATAGGTTAAATTGGGGAAAGGGTCCTTGCAGTCGGGGCTGCACAACCCCCTGACGTAGTCCCCCAACATTTCCCTCTCCTCTCTTGTTACCAAGGCCCACCAACTCTTGAGCAATTGGGCCACAATTCGGGTGGATCGCATCCCCAAGTGATCCGCTACATTTCCACTGTTACCCAGATCTGGTCCAGCCAACTGCAGTAAATCCCCCAGGGTTGTAACTCCAGCCCTGACGAGAGTATATTCCAGTTTGGGAAGAGGCTTTTCCGCAGTTATATCCAGGGCTGAACCATGGATCAACGGCTCCTTTAAAATCCAGTGCAAGGACATTACGCTCCTCGTTTGCTGCACTGTAAAAAGAGACGAGACTTTAAAAAGATTGCGATAAAACACTGGGAATTTGCTTAAATTCAATGTCTTTGGGTCCATCCAAACTAATGGCCTATCCAGCCCCAGACCATCAAAAGTCTGTAAAATGGCACAAGCTGCATACTTCCAATTAGAATCCACAGTTCCAGTGAGCAGATGTTGCAAAAACTGCACACGAAAAGCAGCAGTTCTACTTTGCAGTTGAACAAGTCCGTGCCCACCTTCCTCCTTAGGTAGAAACAGAACACTCTGTGGTACCCAGTGTAATTTGTCCCAGAAAAAGTCCACTAGGATTGACTGGATCTTTGATAGGAGGTGGGTTGGAGGATCCACACAGGCAAGACGATGCCAGAGGGAGGATGCCACCAAGTTGTTGACTATCAGAACACGCCCTTTGTAGGACGTTTTATGAAGTAAAAATGTCCATTTATCCAGGCGGCCCTTTATCTTTTCAACAACCCCTTCAAAGTTTTTTTGAATGAACAAATCATTCCCTAAAAACACTCCAAGATAAAGTTAAAGTTAAAACCATTCCTGGTCCAAGTTAAGCCATCTGGGAGACTTGGCTCTCCATCTGACCAATTTCCAACCAGCATTGCAACACTTTTCAACCTATAGCCAAAGAGTACAGCATACCAGACAATGCACATCCTTGCCTTACCCCTCTGTGAACCTTAAAAGGAGCACACAAGTCACCATTGACCTTAACCTCTCTCTTCACCAGGGCGTTTTTTGACAATTTCCGCCTATTTTGCTCTGTTCTCTCTCTTTCATTTAAAACTTGAATATCTCTGGTTCTACACATTGCATAATAAACATCCATGGCTTAAATTAAAGAAGACACTTGGGCCATCAACTGCAACTAGTTAAAGTGTTTATTATGTCATTTTAGTTTACATTTCAGAGCAGCAAAAGTACGGATTTGTCAGGAAAAAACATAACAACCTATTTTTTTTTTGTGGTTTCTTCAGTATAGAACTGGGTTTTGAATGTCAGAGGAAACCAAAACCTTTATTTCCTGATTCAACAACATCTTGACAGTGTGTGTAAAAAATTTGAAGCAGATAGACAAAAGTGCTACACATCAGTTTCCATATGGTGTCTTTTTAGACGTCTCCAAGTGTCTCATAACCTCTCCAAAATCACCAAACACAAAAGTCACTGTATATCCAGCATTCAAAAAAAAAAAAAAATGTCAACACCAGAGCCCCGTTGGCCAGAACAATTACAAATGCCTCACATGTAATGTGCTGTTACCACCTCCTACAACGTGGATGAGGGGTTGGATTTTAGGAGGCAAAGAGAAAATGAACCACACACAAAAAATGACTATTTACAAATATGTATATAAAAAAAAAAGAAAAAAAAAAAATCAGACACGCTTGTGCCAAAATCTGAAGCAACACCGCCCTGGGATAATGCACAGGGGCACGTCACAAGCCTCACATAGCCATATAGTGGATGACTTGCAGATTCGGCACTTCCTCCTCCCCTTGGTGGCTTTCAGGTGTGGATCATTGAAGAGTCCGCAGGCTTCCAATGGGACGTGGTCCGTGGATGCCTCGTTGGATGCCAGCTCCTTCCCAACTTTACCCAGCTGCTCACACAGTGCAATCCTGAATTTCTTCTGGGTGAGGGGTTTCTGGTTCTTCATCTCTGCCATCTCCTTGTGGATGAGGAAACTGTTCACCACCGCATTATCTACAAAGTGTAGAAAGAACTTCAGGTACCAGCGGCTTGTTTTCCGGGTAACAGAGAAATATTTTATGAGAGCATCAGAGAGGTCCACCCCCCCCATGCTCTTGTTGTACTGCTTGACTGCATCAGGCACAGGAAACTCCCTCCTGGACCAGGTACCATCGGGGTTGCGGACACGGCGCTGCACACTCTGCCCACTGTTCGCTTTGTGTATCGTGGAACACATGGTAACGTCACGTGTGTCCTTCCACTTTACATAAAGCAAGGAGCCCTTGCGTATCCAGCGCATGTCCCCTCTGGCAGCCTTCTTGCCCAGCGCATTGTCTGTTGTCCGTGGAAACCCCACACGGTTCTCCCGGATGGTCCCACAGGCCCCAAACCGCACCTGGTGTAGATGGCTGAAAAGCTTGGTGCTGGTGTAGAAGTTGTCTACATAAACATGGAACCCCGTGCCAAGATAGGGCACCTTGAGCAGGTTGACCCAAGACCCAACTCTTCAGAGAGCACCTCCCCTCCTAACTGGCACCTGACTAGCGCTTAACTTGCACTTCAGCAGTTACATTCCTGCACTTCTTTTTCCTCTTTTCTAGGTTGTTGTTTTTTCTAATTCTCATGTAAAGTAGTATTTATTGTTACACCATGCTTTTTTATTGCTCTTAGCTTGACTGTTCTCTCCCTTGTACGTCGCTTTGGACAAAAGCGTCTGCTAAATGACTAAATGTAAATGTAAATGTAAGTTTGACAACTGCGTCAAAAGTTAGTCCATTGCCACTCGGAGACGGCGCCTTTCCCTCGTAAATGGTGAAGTCACACGTGTAACCACTGCCAGGACAAACAGCTTGTAGCCCCACTTGGTGGTCTTGTCCTTCATGTACTGTTTCATCCCGTTCCGTGCCTTTGTGGCTACCATTCGCTCATCCACTGACAGGTTCTTGTGTGGGTGGTAGTGTGTCCTGCAGGCCGTGAGGATGTCATCATGAAGAGGCTTCAGGCGGAAAAGGCCATCATACCCAGGCTGACCACGGAGCTGGTCATTTACCACATCAGCAGCTGGGTCACTCATGTGTAAATTTGCTGTGATGGCCTCATACCTGTAGCCTTTCATGACACTGCGAGGATAGGGAAACTTGAAAAAGTTTTCTTTCTTCCACAAGTCCCTTGCAGCGGTCACCTTGACCAGGCCGAGATACAGCACAATGCTCAAATAGTTGCACATCTCAGATGGCTTCACCTCTTTCCACCGCATCTTTGCACCCTCCGCAATCTTCCGGGCAGCATATTTATTTGTGTTGATACACAGCGTTGTAATGGCATTGTTTGTGAAAAACAGGTCGAAGATTTCCTTGGGGCTGTATGATTTCTGGGAATCAAGCTGCGGTCCAGGCATCCTCTTAGGGCAGAACGGAAACTGTGGGGGGCACACGTCCTCTTCAGCACCATCATGCCATCTATCCACCGGTGAAGGAGGCAGCAGTGGTATGGGTGCTGTTGCTGTCTTGGAGGATGACTTCACTCTCCTTTTGGCCCTCGTCTGCCTTGCAGGAATCTGTGAAGGGCACACGTTCTCCTCAGAACCACCAGCATGCCCTCTATCCCCCAGTGGGGCAGGTCTCCTCCTCTTTGAAGGAAGCAGCCATGGTGTGGATGCTGTTGCTACCTTGGAGGATGACCTCACTCTCCTTTTGGCCTTCATCTGCCTTCGAGCTGGAGGCCTTGACGGTCCAGGCAGGTCAGAAGAGCTGAGGGGTGTTGGATGAGGGGAGAGGACAGGTGTGTCTCGTGCAGGGACATCTCTGAAAAAAAATTATCAATTGGCAAATGTTATACAAACAACCCAGCGAAAATAAAACTATAGATTACTGAGTAAGCACAACTGAACATCTCCAAAACAACTTTTTAAAATAACAAAACACAATATGCAACTAAAAATAAGATATATGGAACATGGGGTTGGTTTATTCCTTCCTGCTATGGGGTGGGGTTAGGTGATAATTGCTCAGTTGTCTGTGAGACAAAAGAGAGTATATATCTAGATGTCTGGGTTACAGAGTCTGATAATACATACTAATGAGGATACTCTATGGTTGGTGGGATGAGAACAGGTGACAAAGGGTGAAGAGGGGGTCGTTGATAGCAGGAAGGGAGCTGGTTTATAGAGTTCTAGATGCTAATTGCTCATTTATCTGTGAGACAAAAGAGAGTATATATCTAGATGTCTGGGTTACAGAGTCTGATAATACATACTAATGAGGATAATCTAAGGTTGATGGGATGAGATCAGGGGACAAAGGGTAAAGAGGGGGGTTTTGATAGCAGGAATGCGGCTGGTTTATCGAGGTGCGAATGGGTCAGGTGCGTGTCCGTAAATCAAAGATTATAGACAAGAGTATATTCTGTTTCATCAGTCATATGAGCATTTCTTACTATGTAAACAACACTATTAGTTCTATTATATTACTGCTATTACAACACTATTACTATGTAAACAGCAAACAAATAAGACCAGGAAAACGTCAATATAAAATAAGCAATGCGTGATGAAGGCTGCATCCACCCACATAACCTAAGTAGCTCAGCCAGCTTGCTAGCATTTGTGCTTTTTATGAGCATTTCTTACTATGTAAACAACACTATTAGTTCTATTATATTACTACTATTACAACACTATTACTATGTAAACAGCAAACAAATAAGACGCTCAACATAACATAACAACAGCCAGCTTGCTAGCATTCATGCTTTTTAGTCAGATAATACTTGGTAATAATATCGTGGAAACATACCAAAATGCATGCTCATAGTAGTAAATGCAGATATGTACTTACATGTCAAGGACACGGTCAATGCGTTCTTCCCAATCCAACTCATCGAAGGAATCAATACTTGCTCCATCGGAATTATCATCTGCCCAGCTTCCAACATCGTCTTCTTCGCTGTCTTCAAACATGAACTCCAAAGCTTGTTCGGTGGTATATTTCTTCATTTTTGAATGAAGGAATAGACAATAATATAGACAATAATATAAAATATAAAATAATATAAACTATAGAACTATAGGACTATAATATAAACTATTATCTAAACTCGCATGAAACTCGTATTTCGTATCTCGGTGTCGCGCCAAATTCGTCTGCAGGCTGTCAGAGTGAAGAGAGCAATGAGCTGCGTCATTACGCGCGGGTCATAAATCGTGTTCACTCGGTTACGCATTATCCAATCAGACCTTTACATTACTCAATGACAGGCAAAGGAGGTACCATTTTAAACCTGAGAATGAGTACTATTGGTTAAAGTAAGTGTCAATCAGTTTCTAGTAACTTGATAGGAGGAATAGCCATTTTCGTAAAACCAGCAGCGATACCAAAGTTAGGTAGAAGTGTGTAGTACAAATGAAAATGAACGAAGCACAAGGAATTAAATGTACTTTGGCGAATTGTAACAACACAGTTTCGTAGAGAACATATATGGCTTTTATTATTAAGGTTTGTTTCAGAAAAAATATATTTATCTTGGCCGCGATTAGTTAAGGGGAATTCGAACACGTGTTAAAAACGTGGAGGGGGGGGTCCGCGAGGCGTCCACGCACTTTTGTGAACAGTCAGGTTAAGTATACTTTGTATGCCACAGTACAGAACTTGAATTTTGTTAATAAAATCAGGACTAAATCCAAAAGCTGCCAGAGTACTCCATAAATAACTGTGATCCACTCGGTCAAAGGCTTTTTCCTGATCAATTGACACAAGACCAAATTCCAGGTTAAAAGACTTACCTAAGTCAACTATGTCTCTGATAAAATAAATGTTGTTCTGTATCAGCCTACCTGGCACACAGTAGGTCTGGTCAGGGTGAATCACCTGCCCCAAAACGTCACCCAGTCTGATTGCCAGAGCTTTAGAGAGCAGTTTATATTCCGTACACAGGACTGACACGGGTCTCCATGACCTGATATCACTCAGGTCACCTTTCTTTGGTATCAGAGTGAGCACTGCTCTTCGGCAGCTCAGTGGCAACTGTCCCTCAGAAAGGCTGTCACTGAGAACAGTCAACACATCTGTACCCAATTCCGCCCAAAAGGACTTATAAAAGTCCACCGGTAGGCCGTCCAGGCCTGAAGCCTTCCCGGAGTCCATAGTTTGGAGGGCACTATACAGTTCCTCAAGGGTCAGAGGCCTTTCAAGGTCTGCATTAGCCTCTTCGGACACCTGTGGCAAATTGTTAAGAAAGGCACTGTTATCAACCCCATCCTGTGGGATTTCTTTCTTATACAGCTCCTTGTAAAAGCTGACTGCTCTTTTACGTATCTCTGCAAAGTCAGACATGAGTACTCCGTCTTCTGAACGTGCCCAATCTGCTGCATTGGATGTGTCAGTGTGTGTTTCCTGAGCAAGTAAAACATCAACTCTATTTTGTCTGATTGACTCAAACACTGCAGCTCTCTTGCTTCTCTCTCTGGCGCCATTAAGGTTCAGAGAAGCTGTGCGAACTTCAATCATGATACAAAATAAAAAGATATATATGAATTGTGTACACACTAGCATCATAAAACACGGAAAAATTGGCTTGAACATTAAACATCACTATTGCTTAACAAGACGTTAAGCTTAGTCAGAATTTTCTTCAGACGATAAGTCTCTTGACCAGTGAAGCACCCCTCACTCATAAAAGAACGTGTTTTTGTCATAAACTTTTCCACGTCAGGGAAATAGTCATCAATCCGAACATTCCGTATGTGTTTTGTTTCTTTTAAAAACGATCTGATATCTTCCATTTCATAATTTCGACTGGAGACCCCACTCGGACGTAAGCTACAGGTTAAACTGCAGTCAGAATAATCACTTTCGCTCTCATTATCTGTTGTGCTTGGAGAAATGTAACTGTCACCCTTTTTAGCATTCTTTTGGTTCACACGGACCCGTTTCCTTTTACTGATCGGTACTTTAAAAACAGTCCCCTCCATTTCCATGAAGGGCATTTCACTGAGACATTCATTTGGGGCCAACTTCTGATCACCAATGACAACAGAATTCTCACTACTCTGCGAGTTTTGAGTATTTTCAGACTCGGGATTGTCCGCATTGTTCCCCCCAGATGATGTTGCTGAATTACCTTCCTCCTGTGTATGATTAGAGGAATCCCTCGTCATTTCTGACACAACTACTCCTGCTAGTTCCTGGGGCTCTACTGCCTTGGCTGATTCACCAGCACTGGACTGGTCGGAGGCTGTATCCCCAGCACTGGATGCTCCAGCCTCGGCAGACTGTGCCTCACCCCCATTATCATTAGGCTTACTGGTATTTTCACTTTGTTTGTTGCCATTATCCGGTTTCCCCTTTTTATCGGGACAAGCACGTACAAGATGCCCCGTTTGGCCACAACCGAAACACTTCATCAAACTCGTGGTAGCATAGACAACATAATTAAAATTGTCCATATTTACGTTCAGTGTCAAGTCCAGCTCATCCTTATTATCTTTCAAGACCATGTATACAAATCTCCTGAAAGACACAATATGTTTCAAGAGCGGGAATTTGCTCGCCATTGGAATCTTTTTAACCGTTGATACTAATTTGCCATAGCGTGACAACGTTTGTTCCAGAACCTCATCCTTAATGAATGGGGGAACATTAGACAAGGTTACTTTCTTCGATGGAGTAGAGAGAGGAAGAACAG
This sequence comes from Clupea harengus, assembly GCF_900700415.2. NCBI lineage: Eukaryota > Metazoa > Chordata > Actinopteri > Clupeiformes > Clupeidae > Clupea > Clupea harengus. Next base: position 25,784,975 of record NC_045155.1, read on the forward strand.
GGGTAAAAATGCCATCCACTACTATTCCATTCTCAATCAATTCATTAGCGAAGTCAACCGTTCGCAGAAACAGAACTATCGCATTATTCATGCGGGACGCTGACAGAATGTTTTCATGTTGTATAATTTCACCAGCAGGCAAACTACACTGCTCTACACTGGCTGTCGAAGCTATCTTTACAGCATGACGCCGTGTAAGCTGTTCCTATTTCCCCATACCTGGGACAGCCATGCTCCCAGCCCAAACACTGGAAACAGACGCCCGGGAATCACCCACAAAATTACCCTACGTGCTAATTTCCTTAACCAAAACTAACTAAACCTTAACTAACTAAAGAAAAAAACGTTAATAATAAAGATAGAAAAGATAGAAAAAATAGATAGAATAGAACACTCGTTCCTGGCTCGGCGGCCAACATGCCACACTCACTCAGAATGCTCTGACTCCGCCCACTCGCTCAGACCATCCACTCAGAGAGAGAGAGAGAGAGGGAGAGAGAGAGAGAGAAGAGGGGGGAGATGGAGGTCAAGGGTGGGTATTGAAGAGAGAGCGAGAGAGAGAGAGAGGGAGAGAGAGAGAGAGAGAAGAGGGGGGAGATGGAGGTCAAGGGTGGGTATTGAAGAGAGAGAGAGAGAGAGAGAGATAGGGAGAGAGAGAGAGAGAGAGAGAGGAGAGATGGAGGTCAAGGGTGGGTATTGAAGAGAGAGAGAGAGAGAGAGAGAGGGGGGAGATGGAGGTCAAGGGTGGGTATTGAAGAGAGAGCGAGAGAGAGAGAGAGGGAGAGAGAGAGAGAAGAGGGGGGAGTGGAGGTCAAGGGTGGGTATTGAAGAGAGAGAGAGAGAGAGAGAGAGGGAGAGAGGGAGAGAGAAGAGGGGGGAGATGGAGGTCAAGGGTGGGTATTGAACAGAAAGGGGGAGAGAGAGAGAGAGAGAGAGAGAGAGAAAGAAGCAAATCTGATTATAAGGAAACATAAAACGAGAGGAGAGATGGAGGGCATTGGTACCAATACCTAAAATTTTGCAAATAAATGTAACACGAATTGTTGGTATTTATTTTGAATACAGGTGGATACATGGGCCTATGTTGACATATGTCTTACACTCACGGCCATCTAGTTACAATGTTAAAACGCCTGATGTCAAATGTGACGTAAAGCAGACCTGACCTACACACACATGCAAACACAGATACATATACATGCACACACACTCAAACACAGATACATATACATGCACACACACTCACACACACACACTCACACACTGAAAAGACTCCCTGGAACCTGGGCTTTTTTCTGTTAATTTCTTTATAAATGTCTGGTGAATCTGCTGGACTCAATCAAACTTCACCTGCTGACTAAGGGGGCGGAGACTATAAATAGTCTGTTCCCCTGGCAGTTCACCTTTTTCCACTCCCTGCCAGTACTCCAGCGTATCCTGAAGTGTGAGTATTCAAGTTAACGTGAGTGGTCAATTCAATTTATCCTTTTGATTGTTTAATTTATATACCTTTGTGATGCCTTTTTGTGACATGTGCTATGTTGACCAATTCCTTTGTTCTCAGACATGTGCCAGGAGCCATGTAGGATTGTTTGTTGTTTGATTGACCACTCCGTTATTTAATTTAATTGTATTTAATTGTGTTTCTTTGTTTATGTTTTTGATGCAGCACACAGAATAAATATCAAGCTTACAAAAAGGAAATAAAACTGCTGGTGTTACATCCAACCTGCCTTCTCCCTTGCATCATTTTCTCACTCCACTCCTTGCCGTTTGGGTCTTCTGACCGAGACTCTGTCTGCTCACCCAACATTCACTCCCCCCAAACCACATCACCCCTACAGTTCCTTCACACACAGATACATATACATGCATACACACACACACACACACACACACACACACACACACACACACACACACACTCACACACAGATACACACACTCACACACACACACACACACACACACACACACACACACACACACACACACACACACACACACACACACATCATCATGCAAAAACAGATAAATGACCAGGCAATTATACAGTAATTATTAACTACTGTAAGGAGGAGGATTGGGGGCTGGGTACACACACATTAACTACTGTAAGGAGGAGGATTGGGGGCTGGGTACACACACATTAACATTAACTACTGTAAGGAGGAGGATTGGGGGCTGGGTACACACACATTAACATTAACTACTGTAAGGAGGAGGATTGGGGGCTGGGTACACACACATTAACTACTGTAGGAGAATACTGGGGGCTGGGTACACACACATTAGCTACTGTAGTTTAATACTGGAGACTGGCTACACACACTACTTAACACAAGAATAGCGGCATATCAAGACGCTCCTCCTCTTCCTCAGGAGGATGAAGATTTGTCTGGCAGTGAGATATAATCACCTTGACCATAACATCACCTTGAACAATAACCTGAACTGGCTGTGGGAATCCCCCTTTGTCAGCTAGCAATGATTTCCTGGTCATAAATAATGAATCACAATTACATAGAAAAAACAAATCCACACACACACAGAGACACACACACACACACACACACACACACACACACACACACACAATAGCACACCAATAAAACACACCCCTGAGCCTGGCCTTTGAGCTGCTTTTTAGAAAACAAGACGGCACAGTCGCTTTGGATAAAAGCCTCTGCTCAGTACTGGACCCTTGTATTTAAATGGATACATGTTGCATTTAGTGTCATTTCCAATATTTTATGAATGTAATATCACTTGTCACCAAAGCAAGCACTTTGTAGATTTGCAGTGTTCTACTAGGCCTGAGGTCAGAGTAGGGGAACTGAATCATTTTACGTTTTTGCCAAAATGTATTATAGTACACAAGGAATCAAGAAGTCATGGATAAGTCTTATCTTTGCAGCACGTAACTCAATTTCTCCATAACTGAACCCCCCTCCTGGTTAAGAACATGAACTGGCTGTTTGTCAGCTTGCTCTCTGATTTCCTGGTCAAGTCACAAATCATAAACCTCTCATTGTCTGTAGATTATTGTTTAGTTGTTTGATTTGGAAATGATTCACAATTACATAGAAAAAACACATCCACACACACACACACACACACACACACACAGACACACACACACACAAACACACACACACACACAGAAGGGAGGTGTGCCCTCAACATTCCTCTTCATATATATTTATTCATGCTCATTTCTCTTCATATATATTTATTCATGATCATTTCTCTTCATATACTGTATATTTATTCATGCTCATTTCTCTTCATATATATTTATTCATGCTCATTTTCATGAACAGTGCAGCACCCAGTCCCAAGCCCATCTGAACAAGGAGGAGGGTTGGGCAAGGGGCCAGCAAGCCCTTCCTGTAGAAGAACCTCTTGCTACAGAAACACAAACAAGAGACTCACTAAACTAGGGCCCTGAGGGAGACAGGACCTGAAACTAGGGCCCTGAGAGAGACTGGACCTGAAACTAGGGCCCTGAGAGAGACTGGACCTGAAACTAGGGCCCTGAGAGAGTGGACCTGAAACTAGGGCCCTGGGAGAGACTGGACCTCAAGGCTGGAGGATGTATGAAAGTCAGATTAATCTGGAAGCTCCAAGGCCAATCTTCTCTACCAGGACCACCATTACCATCAGAACATGGGATGTCAGAACCGTGTTTGAAGCTGGCAAGACAGCTAAGCTGTGTGTGTGTGTGTGTGTGTGTGTGTGAGAGAGAGAGAGAGATGTGTGTGTGTGTCAGAAAGAGAGAAAGAGAGAGAGAGATGTGTGTGTGTATGTGTGTATATGAGTGAGTGAGTGAGAGAGAGAGAGATAGAGAGAGAGAGAGAGAGAGAGAGATGTGTGTGTCTGTGAGAGAGAGAGAGAAAGAGAGAGAGAGAGATATATATCTGTGTGTGAGAGAGAGAGAACAAATAGAAGGTGGGGCTGTCCAACTTCTATGATGCATTAGTTCACAAGACGTGTTCACTAGGAGGAGCCAGTAAAACTTTAAAAAGACTCAGACAGTGGAGGAGACCTCACTTTCCTGCTGAAGGCTAGAGAACAGCACCACTATCAGCACCGTCAGCATACTCTTCTGAGGTGAGTTACACTCTCAGCACCGTCAGCATACTCTTCTGAGGTGAGTTAAAGCTCAGCATACTCTTCTGAGGTGAGTCAAAGCTGCGTGTACTCTTCTGAGGTGAGTCAAAGCTGAGTCAGTCACACAATCATTAAGTGTCTGTTTGTAGGAAAGAAGGCCTGGGGGAGTCAGAGACAAAAGATTTGTGTTCCATAAACCAGAGACAGGAGCCTGGAGACTCTATGCCATAAACTCCAGGCTCCTGTCTCTGGTTTATGGAACACAAATGTTTTTTTTTGACTCCCCCAGGACTTCTTTCATTCTTAGACTCTATGGACAATGATACTTTATACCTTCTTGTATGTAAATATGGTACTTCACAAATTGTCATTTTTGTAATATTCATATTTGATGTAGAATCCGAAACTACAGATACACACCTTCGGCTCTGGACCCATGCAGGACACACACTCACAGTCACTGACTTCATAACCTGTGGACACATTTTATAACCTGAAACCATAATCATAACCAAATAACCATTTGCTGGGATTAATGCTTTATTTATCAATGTAAATTCACTTTTAAATGTTTTGGTCTAGGCATTTATTATCACAGCTATTGCGATTGTCCTGTAGGTGACAAGCTTCAGGGACTGAACTGAACTATGAATAGAACTTAAGAAACCATTTAACACAATATGGTCAACCAACTGACCACAGGTTTCGGAATCTGCAAGGCAGTACACAAGAAAATAATTTCTAGAAGTTCTCTCATGTTTAATAAAGTTCTGCTGGGCTTGCTTCTCCTTAAGTCAGTAAACAGAGGGGCCATCTCAACACACACACACACACACACACACACACACACACACACACACACACACACACACACTCCTCCTTAAGTCAGTAAACAGAGGGGCCATCTCAACAGATATGACTGTATCTCTGACTACATAATTCATCTGATAGACTGACTGAAATGATTTGTTCTTCTTACAGAACACACCTTGACAATGGGATGCAGTGCCACTAAATGCTGTGCCACTAAATGCTGCTGCGGTGAAACAGTTGTTGATAAATCCTCCTGCGGTGAAACACTTGTGTTTGCTGATAAAAACTATGACTTCAGAATTCCAGCTCTTCTTTACGTTAAAGAATGGAACACATTCCTGGCATTTGCAGAGAAGCGCACCTCTACCAACGATGCAGACGCAACGTATCTGGTGATGAGGAAAGGCACGTGGCAGCCTGACTGCTCACTGCAGGTACCCAGGAGAACACCTACACCTCACATCTGTGTTTTAATACTATACTACCACTCACTGAAGGTACTCAGGAGAACACCTACACCTCACATCTGTGTTTTAGAACTATTCCCCTGCCACACCTACACCTCACATCTGTGTTTTAATACTATACTACCACTCACTGAAGGTACTCAGGAGAACACCTACACCTCACATCTGTGTTTTAGAACTATTCCCCTGCCACACCTATACCTCACATCTGTGTTTTAATACTATACTACCACTCACTGAAGGTACCCAGGAGAACACCTACACCTCACATCTGTGTTTTAATACTATACTACCACTCACTGCAGGTACCCAGGAGAACACCTACACCTCACATCTGTGTTTTAATACTATACTACCACTCACTGAAGGTACCCAGGAGAACACCTACACCACACATCTGTGTTTTAATACTACTCCCCTGCCACGTCTACACCCCATACCTGTAGGCAGATGCTGACTGTGGATGGTGGCAGTATATTTCATATTTGGCTCAGAGAGTATAAGTCCTGATATGGTTTTGTTGCACCTACAGAGTTACTGTATAGGTCACCTGTATAGGGCGCCTCTTCTTATTTAGAAATCCAGATGGTATACACCTTTCACTGACCACTGGTAAGTACCACTAGGAGCACTGCTAGGCTCTGGTTAATTACTGGTCAGTGCCTCTGACACCTTCCATTGAACACTGTTTGGCAGAAGCTTCCCAATGGAATGAAATAGAATAGAAACTACAGCAGTGGCCAATAAATCATGTACACTGTAGTCTTTTCGTGCCCACTGTTCATTTCAAACTTGTTATGTTATTTCCAGTGGTTTCCTAGAGTGGACTTGATGAAGGCAACAATACTTGGCTACCGCACCATGAACCCCTGTCCAGTCTTTGAAAGGAACTCAAAAACACTGTTTCTGTTCTTCATCTGCATCGAGGGTAACACTCTGGAATGGAACCTCAGGCCAGGCCAGACTCGTTTATGCTACGTCACCAGCACAGACTGCGGGGAGACCTGGAGCGATTTAACAGACTTAACGAGTAGTGTCATGGACAGCAGCTTTACCAATTACCAAACCTTCGCTGTGGGACCGGGCCACGGGATCCAGCTGAGCAGCGGCCAACTGCTCGTGCCTGCCTATGTGAAGAAGGTAAAGTCTGGTGAGAGTGTGAAGACCCATTCTTTGGTGCTGCGCAGAGAGGACCAGCACACCTGGAAGGCAGGCCAGCCCATCACCTTGGAGTCCGGGGAGTGCCAGCTGGCTGAGGTGTCTGACGGGGAGGGTAGTACGCAGGTGTTTCTGAACGCTCGCAGCACCGGAGCACCGGAGCCACGGGTAGAGGCACTGAGTGACGACGGCGGGGCAAGTTTTACCCTGCTAAACCAGCTAACGCTAGAGGAGAGGCCTCACGGCTGCCAGGGGAGTGTGTTGGGGTTCCCTGCCAGTGACATACCAGCAGGAGGAGGGGGATCCTCAGAGACGGCTCTGCTCTTCAGCCACCCGACCGCAACGACCAAAGGGAAGGACTGGGACAGGCTGGACCTCGGGGTCTACCTGAGGAAGTCTCTCCAGGACGACAACCCCTGGGGTAAACCCCACATCATCCACGAGGGGGCCAGTGGCTACTCAGACCTCACCTGCTGTGAGGAGGAGGGTCACTTTGGTTGTCTGATGGAGTGTGGCCATGGGGAACGTCTTCAGATTGTCTTCAAAGAGATCAATCATTCAGATGTAGACAGAGGGGAAGCTGTGTGAAGCCATTGCTCTGTGACTGACTACAGACCCACCACAGACACATAGAGGAACATGCTTTTAAATAATAGTAAATAAAATATAAAATATATATGTAACTAAATAATAATGGTAAATAGTGGGTTCAATTGTTTTCACCACTTAAATGTATTCATACATTCAACATGTGACATATATTTCTGAATTCTGAAACTATTTTAATTCCATAGTTACAGTCGTTTGATAATGTTGAATGAAAAGTGAAAATGAAATGTGATGTGTTGTAGATTAATTCTGCTGTTTGATTATTTCTGAGAGGCTGATGTTCTTTTCTGTGACTTTACCGTGATGGCATATCCCAACTCTCATGCTTCCATTTCATTAGATCAGCTGTAAACATAATAAATAGTTTATTTGATTTTTTATTTGAATTTATTTTTGTTTAAAAGTAATAAATACTGTAAGTGTTTATATCCAGAGACTCCTCCCAGGGCTCTTTGTGTTTATGTAATTTGGTCTACTTCTCGTAATTTAACTGACCAGAAATATGAAGAACCGCAGTGAGTTGATACGAATATATCTGAGTAAGTAATAAAAATGATAAAGCCTTTGGAAGAAGGTTTCATAACTAAAGTGCTTGCAAATGCATGTTAACATACTAATAGTGTATAAAAGTCCTTTAACATCCAGCAGAACAATCGGTAGATAACAATGCAAAAAAATCTGATTTAGCAGAATACGTACAGACCATTCAATCCTGTAATCTGATTAACCAATCAAAACAACAGTAAGCACAGATCCAGCAACCAAATAGAAAGAACTCTGACTTTATGTCACACTAAAAGTCTTGCCCAGACCCACCCAGTGACCACGTAGGAAACAAGGAGAGGAGTGTCTTCCATTCTGTCTGTGTTTCTCACTGCTAGCGTCACACCACACCCAACATAACTTCTACATCAGTCTACTGCTTCCCTCACATGGGGAAGAACAGGTGGCCAGAGAAGGTGGTGTGGTGGTTATAGCTGTCATAGACCCGTGCATTGGGCCACAGCTTCAAATAGACCACATCTCCCACCTCCAGCAAAATATCAATAATACTAACCATAATCAAGATAAGGGACTAGGCCTCATTATCATGTCATCCAGAAATAAGAGCAAGAGCTGCTGTTTAGTAAAGTCAGATATCCTGCTTTCACCCCTCTGGTACTGGGTACTGGAACATATAAGTTCATAGGGGAGTATATAATGTTTCTTAGGATCCCATCATATCCTTAGATGTACTACAGTGTCCACTAGGTGGCGCCAGACACCCAGTAGTCAGAGAGGTACCAGTGTGTGAGCTCAGCAGTGGCTCAGACGGAACATAAAGAGGATCCTCTTCCTCTGGCTCTCCCCCATAGATGTTTCTCAGGCCCTTCTCACAAGTGCACACCGTTTTACATTGATGGAATCAAGTAAACACAAACAAACAAACAAACTAAATCGTCTGCCTGTTCTTCTGTACCAATCTATGTCTGCATAAGGTACAATAAGATTCTATTAAGTATTGTAAACCATCAAATTGTTATTCAACTCAATTCAAAGCTCAGCAAAGCTATGGAAATAATTTCACTGCAACGGCATGTTGTACAAACCTGTGCCCTTGGGCACGGTTAAATGCACTGTGTGTGTGTGTGTATGTATGTATGTGTGTGTGTGTGTGTGTACACGTGAGTGTGTGTGTATATGTGTTTGTGTATGGGGCAAAGCATGGGGGGACTATCTCTAGTTTAGGGAACCCTTTTAACAGTTGGCAGCTGCTAGCACGTGATAAACTCATGTTAATATGTTTGAATATGAGCTCATGAATATGAACTCGTTGATATGAAGCTGCCAGTGACGTGTGGTGAGGTTCATGGCTGGTGAGGCACTGACTCTTTCAGAGTCAAATTTACAAATACATAAACCCAATAGAGTATCTAAGTCGATCACCATTCAATTGGCAGCTTTCACATTGACTACTGGTTGTTTTTCATATCAGCATTCTTTACACACACATAGGTAAGGTGCATACAGTAGGCAGCTGCTAGCTTGTGATGAACTCATGTGTAAATATTATGCACTCATGAATATGCACTCGTGAATATGAACTCTTTCTTACGAAGTTGCTCAAGCACCCTGAGGGTTTCTACCTTTTCCCATTATAATTTTAAGAGTTAAATCGAGGAGACTATAACATCAGCTAGATAACCAGCTATCATTTCATGCAAATTGAACTCTTCCGATTAACTCGTAAGGTTATTAAGTGTCCTTACCTAGCTAATTAGCTAACGTAGCAACAGGATAACCATTGCAACCAAGAAACACAACTTACCTACAATTTAAGTTTAATTTCTCAAAATCAGCTCACCAATAAAAAGCAGTCTTGGGTTCAAAGTGATCACAACCACTTGTGTGATGTTAAATGGCTTCACATAGACATAAAACAATCCCAAGAGAAATAACGGGAAATCAACGGAGCTGCCGCTGTAAGTTCAAAACCAAATGTATTCTTGAGGTTCCAAACATGTTCAAAGCAATTTGTAGCCTGACGATGTCATACTCATAATTCTAGTCAGAATATGAGTCTGATACCACTCCATTGGGCTCTGATTATGGGGCGTGTTTCAACTGAACCAGGAGAAAAAATGCCTCTTCGCTCAATTGGTTACCTAGAACCAGAGGTGTAAAGTAACGAATTACATTTACTCACGTTACTGTAATTGAGTAGTTTCTTGGTGTACTTTGTAATTTTTAAGTAGTTTTTGAAATCGGTAATTTTACTTTTACTTAAGTAGATTTTGACTGAAGTATTGTACTTCGCTACATTGGAAATTACATCCGTTACTGAGTAAAAAACAAAAAATAAATAGTTCAAGGTGGGAATCGCGCACGACAATTCTCGCTGCAGTGATGGATGCTGCATAGAGTGGATGATGGAGTCGATGCAAGGCACCGGTGCCGAGTCACGAGAGATAGAGATGGAGGAAGATGATAGTGCCGACTGCCAACAAGCTGCGGTCAACCAACAAGCTGAAGCACCGAACTTTCCGCCAGTTGAAATTAAAGAAGATGAAGAAAACCTGTGGCCACATCTCAGCAAGCAGTTTGCCTTCCAACGTAAAAGAGGCAACAGCTATATAATGCTGTGTAAACTGTGCCTAACCCGCCAGTCAGAACTTTCTGCTTATAAAAATGTATCTTCAAATCTGCGCAAACATGTGTTGGTAAGTACAGTATTTGTCCCTTTCCATTAGTAGTTCAGACAGCATTTTTGTCGTTTAGTTAGCTTTGCTCCATTAAGCAAAATATGCGTTTCATGGCACTAGTAGCCTCATTTTGGCTAGCACTTGCAACCGCCCTGAGTATGCTAACGTCGACAGCCGTCATCCAATAGACTAATAATAATTCCATTCCTATCTTCCATTCGTTTCAGGTCATAGCATTATTATGTTCAGTCTCTCATATTGTGTTAAAGACTGCAGATCAGTCATCAGCAATGAAATACACCACATAAACTGATATTAGGCTAATCATTTGGCTGGCTCCCATGCCTTGAAACAGAGCAACGTGAATGCGCACACCATCGTTGTCAGACAGTTGGACAAGTCAATGTGTATGTCGTTATCTGGAATTTATCACGATGTTTAGTCAGATAAGTGGTGGCTTTGCAACGTGCAGGTCTTTCATGTTCATGCTCAGGGGTCTCGGTTAGCAAGAATTGAGGATTATGAATTGTGATGCATGTAGAAATAGAAAATAATGCTATAATTCTGTATATATACTGTAGGTCTGTCATCTCAAGTTGCTATTTATAGCTATTTCTGTGTTATGATGCACTCTTGAATCTTGATGGCAGCTCAATACTTAATTGTCTAGAAATGTTGTTTGTCATTCTACAGGTCTAGTCTATGTCAGACAACACCTTGACCAGATGTTGGAGGCTGGAGCAAGTTGGACAACATTCATCAGATGAAGATGATTTATTTTCCTCAATGAAGTCCAAAAGGTCAGAAGGTACAGGGGAGTTAGAAAGGTACCTAGCCTGTGTCTCAGTCAATATGGATCTGCTGAACGCCTTTCAGAATATCAAAAAACTGTCCCGGAAACTCAATACTGGCCTACCTGCCTCGGCCGCCTGCGAGCGACTCTTCAGCTGTGCTGGATTGCTGTTCAATGCAAAGCGAGCCCGGATGAACTCTACTCACCTTGAACATCAGCTGCTGCTCAAACTCAACAAGAAGTTTGTAGACTAATGTTCTAAAGGTGGACATAAGTAAAGTAACCAAAGTTTACAGTGGGGCAGCGGCATTTTAACTTTTTATTTTAGCTGTCATGTGGTTCATGTCCCCCCAAAAGTTCTTAAATGTTGTGTTGACATGTTTAATGTTTAACATGTTTAATGTCATTGCACCTATATTCCTCAAGATTCTCCTTTAATTAAAAATAACTAGTTTTTGTATTGGATTTATGACCCCTTGTCCTTTTTTGCACTATATAGGAGCGGCCCCCATCAAGTTGTTGAAAGTAACTAAGTAACTTTTACTTAAAGTACATTTTAAATGAACTACTTTTTACTTTTACTTGAGTAGATTTTTAGATGGGTAATTTTACTTGTACTTAAAAATTTCATCAAAGTAATTGTACTTTTACTTGAGTACAACATTTCAGTACTTTTTACACCTCTGCCTAGAACCAATCAGAACAACGTAGTATGTGACCAGGGCCAGCTGATAAATTAAACTTTTACCGGATCCCGTAGGAAGGAAGGCAAAAACATCTTTTCGATCGACAAATGCCTTGATCGCGTTTCTCTGTTCCTCTTTCAAAATGAATGCACTGTCAATGTCTAAATGGACTCGAATCTATACATTTCAGCTCTCCAGCGGCAGCCATGTTTGTTGAAAACAAATTCAACCCGTGTGTTGGTGACGTGTTTGATTACGTTATTGTTGATCATCTGTCCATCATCGTATAAAGCCTGCCTTGACAATTTGATTGGTCCGGCAATTTCTGTCCGGAGATAATTTCTCCCCAATGGAGTAATGCCAGACCGAACTTCCCGACTTCAAATGTTGTGGGCGGGGCTAAGTTCGGTCTGGTATCCAGGCTAAGCAATTTGGCTTTGAATGTGAGAAGTCGATCGAGTTATCTTCTGTCCCGTCGCTTGAAGCATACCTTTTAGCTCAGGCATTGGTCTCCCATTATTAATCATTTCACGTTTGGACTGAAAGTCCAGTTTTGAGAACTGCTTCAGCTTAGCAATACAATCTTCCATTTTCGCCGTCAAGGTCAAGTAGAAGTGTAGAAGAAGAGCAACGTTCCCCAGCATAACCCCGACAGGTGCGCTCTCGCACGCCCTCTTCATTGAGGCAGAGGTACTGTGTGCCTCACCTACATGATTTTTCAATGCGTTTTGAGCTCAGCTCAAAGGTTCTACGCATGCGCATGCATGCGCAAAACCCAGTTTGGAGCGATTGCGCAATCCTAGGTGAGGCACTGCCTCCCCTGTCTCCCATAGACAATACACGGTGCCTCCCCTGACCGCACGTCCATTGTTTTCTCCCGTCTATTTGAACAGGACATGCGCAAATTCAGCGATTTTGATTATAAAAATGCTCGAAATGATTGGAATCATGCAGAAATTACACCTATACCACAGATTAGTAGAGAAATATGAATATTTATTTTATTTTATCATTTTTACTTTTCAAGATGACAGGCTCTGCTTCCCCTGCCTCCTCTGACCGCACGTCCCTGCTGTGTGCTATATGAGTAGAAAAGCGCTATATGAAAGCAGTCCATTTACCATTGGGCCCACAAAACCTCCTCCCATCCCAGACATACCCCCCCTTCATACTCATGATGGTGTAGGACACATGCCACTACCACAGACAACAACAGATACACCTCAAGATACACCACAAGATTTCACATATCTCAGTGTTAGTTCCCGACCCCAAGTAGTCTGCGAGTGCCACAATCACTGGCTTGCTCTTTTAGCAGCCTCAGACAACACCTTTAAAGCTCCTATGAGTGACTGCCCTCTGAAACCAAAAGTCAACAGATATGTTGTGGTTGATTTAGCTACAAAGCCTCTAACACCTATCTCCACTGGTCTTGTGTGTGCTTGCCAGTGGTGGAATGTAATGAAGTATTTTTACTTCGTTACTTTACTTAAGTACATTTTTACGTATCTGTACTTTACTTAAGTAAAAATAATAGTGCATACTTTTTACTTTTACTCCATTACATTTTCTAGCTATTATCTATACTTTTACTCCGCTACATTTCTACAATATGTGCTGTTACTCTTTACATTTTATGAACATAGTTTCGCCAAAATGTTGCCTACACAAAACTATGGATTGCGTTGCTGTTTTGGAAGTTTAAACCAATCAGGTGGCTCTATCAACTCCAATGATATCAGAGTGCGCGTTTGGCAGCAGCACTAGCGGTAGCTTTGCCTGTTATAGTTGAACATTCAGCCTGACTACTGCCTATGCAACATGGATCCAGAGTCGGCCTGAACTGAGCCCTCTGATATGAGCCACCCTTGGCCCTATTTAAAAGATATGTTCGAGTTCAAAGGCCCGAAGAATGACTCCTGGAGGTTTCAATGCGTTTCCTCTCTCCCTCAAAAAAAGGAGTTGCTAGCCTTCAATAATTCGCCCTCAAATTTAAAGTAGCATATCGAGGTAAGCAGTGATTGCTATGCTAAGTTAATGTCCCTGACTTTTGAATATTGATATATGTATTTAATATTAACTTTGCAAATAATCCCTGGTAGATAACTTGTCATCCGCAGAATTGTAAGATATAGTGTGAACAGTATTACAGATGGTAGGCACAATAAGTACACCAACCTTTCCAATTAACAAATGTTGTTGCTTATAATTATTACTAGTAGTGACATCTGTAGAGGCATTTATTACCAGTAGCTATTTCTTTATCAAAATGGCACAGCCTAGACATTGAGACAACCCATTGCGTGAGTACTTTTACTTTTAATACTTAAAGTAAATTTAAAAGTAAGTACTTTTTACTTTTACTTAAGTAGGATTGTTGATGTAGTACTTTTACTTTTATCTTCCTGGGTACTTGTACTTTTACTTAAGTACTAAACTTCAGTACTTCCTTCACCACTGGTGCTTGCCAACCTCGTACCCTCGCTTCCACTATCAGCTCGGCATACTACTTAGCTTCCTCCTCTCAAAGGCTTCCTCAATCGTATCATCAGAGGGAATTGTTGACTCAATAAAGTAAACAATGCGCTTATACGAAAGAAAAGATTCCTCAACTGCAAAGTGAGTTTTAACACGTGCTTTTATTGAATCAAACAATGAGCATGAAGCAGTTTAAGCATAAGGCTGGAAACTGGAAAAAAGACCTGAAGATTCCCATGTATAATATTCTCATTTGCACACATGGAATTGAATTAGTTTCCCTTCCCTCAACATCCACATCTGAAGTGCCCTAGAGCCAGACACCCCCAACTCCCTGGGCAAGGCACTGCTGCTGCCCACTGCTCACTGCTCCTCATGTGTGTGTGTGTGTGTGTGTGTGTGTGTGTGTGTGTGTTCCTCATGCGTGTGTGTGCTCACTGCTCCTAGTGTGTGTGCTCATTGCTCCTCATGTGTTTGAGTGCTCACTGCTTGTGATGTGTGTGTGTGTATTTGAGTGCTCACTGCTTGTGATGTGTGTGTGTGTGTGTGTGTGTGTGTGTGTGTGTGCTCACTGCTCCTCATGTGTGTGTGTGTGCTCACTGCTCCTAGTGTTTGTGCTCACTGCTCCTCATGTGTTTGAGTGCTCACTGCTTTTGATGTGTGTGTGTGTGTGTGTGTGTGTGTGTGTGCTCACTGCTCCTAAAGGCCCCGTCACGAAATATCGTTCTGGTCAACGTTCTCTGAACTTTCTAATCGTTCAATTTCGAGCATTCTAGGGCGAGGTGGACACATCTGGCGTGTGACTTAACGAAAGAATAGCGTAGGAATGACGCATGACTACTAGCGTGGGACTCACGCATGAGGAGCATGTAACAGCGACTAAGTGACGTGTCACTGGTGCGCGACAAACGTGTGCTGACGTGTCTGCTACTAGCGCTGCTGCAAGTAAGAAGATGATAAATGCTGCTGAAAGTAAGAAGAATACAAAGCGTCTTTCACTAGCAATGTCTTCGGACAAAGATTTACTGTTATTATTACTGTGATTTACGAAATAACGGGCGTTATTCCTGGGGTTTTATGTTTTTTTAAATAGATGATTTAAATTTGACACTGAATTTGTGTTTCTCAATGTTTATTATTAGAAAACATCAACACATCCACACACATTGTCCATGTCACAAGAGTCTTCATATCATATCCATCTGCCATGGAACAGCACCAGCTATAACAGTGCTCAGCTATGTTCAATTTCAGTACATCTACTTCATGCTAGGCTCAAGCAAGCATATATACCCTCCACTCCGCTTTTCGCTAGATTATGCAATGACCTTGCATGACATGATAGCATGGAATATGTAGATTTATAGTGCACAGAATAACGTTTGCAATGATGTAAGTTGCGTTTGTTGATCACTATGGTTAATAACATATTATTCTCTCCCGTTCTCTCCCTTGTACGTCGCTTCTCCCTTGTACGTCGCTTCTCTCTTGTACGTCGCTTTGGACAAATGACTAAATGTAAATGTAATATTAATTGTAAAGGGACATGATAAAATCAAGATCTTCCCTTGGTGAAAAAACGTTCGCCGATATCTTTGTATGAGAGATGGGTTAGGTGCTCAAATTTCCCGGGATCAAAGAGGACGTTAGTAGGCATGTCCAAACTAAAAATCACGTCTCAGGATTGCTGCGCACATAAGTTATTTCGGGTGTATCAACTGTATTCAGTCTACCCTACCCAACGACTGACTACGATAGCCAAATGCGTGCAAAGTTAATAAAACGTTCCACGAAAGTTCTCCAGCGTTTTAAATTAAACGTTGAAGAACGCTGGTCTCCATGAGAACTTTTGTGCATGTTCAAAAATGTATTTTCGGACCAGCGTTCTCCGCCGATCACAGACGATTACTGACGATTACAGCGTTCACCAGCTTTCACACAACGCTCTTCTGGTGCTATACCAGCGACCGTGGACGATTACCAACGTTTCCTCTGACGTCATAGAACGTTGACAAGAACGTTATGGTGTGACGGGGCCTTAAGTATGCAGAGGACGTGTTAAATGCAGAGGTTGAATCTCACTGCTCACTGAAAGAGTGTGTGTGTGTGACAAGTAAAGAGAACTTAACTTACGTAAAGGATAGGTTGCAAAGAAAGCGATTTTAAAAGCATGTTATTCAGTTATGTGTAAGAATACTAGAAGACAATGCTAAAACATTCCCTGAACTGAAAAAGACATAAATCATGCATGTGAATCCAATGAACTTCTAGTGGTTTAATTCACCCAAAACATATACTAATAGTGCTGGATGTTTTTCTCACAAATGAAATAATGCTTGGTGTCACGTTGGTCACATGGGTAATCATGCCAAGTAGTCTTGGGATTTGCATGGCTCAGAAATGCAACACAGTTCTCTGAGTCACCATTGGGCTGCCCAGGCTCCCAGTACCTGGAACAAAGGCAAGACATTCTTAATATTAACAGGTTCTTGTGCAGTATTAGTTCCTGATAAAATACAAACTCCCTAACTGGAAACACTGGGAACAGTCTAACTGGCAAGACTGTTTCATTAGGGAAAATCTAACAGGGTTAATTAGGGACACAGCCCAAGTGATGACTCAAGCTGGGTTTCCATCATATGCAAGTGTGTGCGCTTCCATCAGCTATGTTATGCGAATTAGATATTGTTGTGAATTGGGGTTGTGAACAGCTGTGGGTTTAAAACTTGAGGTTGTCAGGACTTTAATGGGAATCACATTTTGAACTCAAAACAAATGCAATTTGATGTGAATAAATCAGTTTCCAACAACCAAATCAGTTTTTGTTAGGGTTTCGCAGGAAAGGACCCAAAAGATCCAAGCCAGCATTCAGAATTCCAAAACGCAGAAGTTCCCAACTTAGGAATCCAAAAAGATAAAAAGCAAAAACTTATCCCACAGAAACAAGGCAGAGAAGTAATATGGGCATTCAAAAACAAACAGGGCTTGGAATCTCTCACCAAACGACCCGACAGAGAACACAGGACAGACTGAACTTAAATACCAAAGGGGGAAACAGATAATAAGACACAGGTGAACTAAACAAGGGAATTAACAAGACTAATAATTGGGAACAGGGGAGGGGTGGAGACACAGGTACACAGAACAGGAACACAAGGCAAGGGTAAACACTGGAGCACATGGCAGGAACAAGGAAGCACAAAGGACTAGACACAGGAAGTAAACAATGGCAGGCGGGAAGTAACATAAGAGCACGTGGGGGGAAACAAAGTAAAAGCACAAGGTACGTGTCCTAAAGACAAGGACAAGGCACAATCAAGTTTCCAAAAACCGAATCAGTTACCATCAACTGAATCAGGAGTTAATCCATCCCCCTCTGGCGTATACATTTCTGATTTTACTTATTCGATTGTATGCCCATTTCAGATGTTTCCATTTGGGATTTCCAATTCAAATGTTCAACATTCCAAATTAGAGGGTTGGTTGGAAACACGGCTGCTGTCTCATTGGGAACACAGCATAATGACTCTAGTTGCCATATTTGTCTCATTGGGAACACAGCATAATGACTCTAGTTGCCATATTTGTCTCATTGGGAACACAGCATAATGACTCTAGTTGCCATATTTGTCTCATTGGGAACACAGCATAATGACTCTAGTTGCCATATTTGTCTCATTGGGAACACAGCATAATGACTCTAGTTGCCATATTTGTCTCATTGGGAACACAGCATAATGACTCTAGTTGTCATATTTGACACCAGACAGTTTTTGCCTCTTACCCTCTACACAGCTCTGTGTTGTCCACCCAAGTCCAGGTCTGGTTTTGCCTCCTCAGGCCGATCCACCCATATGCCTGCCACTGGTCAAAGAAGATCTGTTTGCATTAAAGTCCATTGGATTAGTATAATCACCTGGCACATGTGCCCACAGACACAAGCATCACAAACACACATAAAGGTACAGAGGGTGCGATTTGTGGGTAAATCGGGAGGGGGGGGGGGGGCTACATACAGTAGACTCTGAAGCCTGATAGGCTATTTCTTGCAGCATGTTAAAGCAGGTGCTGCCTTAAAAAGAGCTTTCTTTTCGCCCTCTGCTAAAGTGTTAAGCAGGTAGCTTGCTGGACAGGAAGGAATCTGACCCATTCTTCCCACAAATGTGTTAAAACGCATCTTTTGACATTTGACTTGTCCTTGTCCTATGACGATATCCTGCGCTGAATCCTTTACATTTTTCTTTCAGTTGGCCCCCCGGGAAAATCGCACCCTTAAGATACACATGCGCTTTGCAATCTTACTTGTTCCTCTTCCGTGTTGATGACTACCAGGTCAGCTCCAAGGGTTTGGCAAATGTGTCTGCTCTCAGTCCAGCTGCGTGTCTCAGTCTTATGGATGTAGCATTTGTAGCTGAAATATGTCCATCCAGTTTCACATGGTGACTCTTGCCAGGAAAAAAGGGGACACATGCTTAATACTTACAAAATGGTATTAAGATCAAGACAGACCATTCACCATTTTAGCTGGCATTAGATAGTGTTGTCACCAAGATGAAGGATTCTGGCCTGAAACTGCTTCTTCTCCACGGCCAGGTTGGAATAACTGGTCCTCTGCTGGTCCCTCTCTGTCTCTAGGTGGTCCATCTCTGTCTGTAGCTGGTTTCTCTCTGTCTGTAGCAGTTTTTTCCCTGCAGTAAGATGAGAGTTACTGGTCTGTAGTTGGTCTGTCTTGGTCTGTAGTTGTATACTCTCTATGGCCAGGCCAGAGATACTTGTCCTTAGCTGCTCTCTCTCTCTCTCCCTCTCTCTCCCTCTCTCCCTCTCTCTCCCTCTGTCTCTCTCTCTCTTTCTCTATCTCTCTCTCTCTCTCTCTCTCTCTCTGTCTGTCTGTTGCTGGTTTATCTTTACAATCAAATTAGAGTAACTAGTCAGTAGCTGGTCTGTTTCTGTCTGTAGCTGGTTTCTCTATGCAGTTAGATTGGAGTTACTGAGCAGTGGCTTGTACTTTTTTAATCTGGTTTCTCTCTATCTGTAGCCTGTTTTATCTAAGTGACTAGGTTGGTATGACTGGTCAGGAGCTGGTCTCTCTCTGCCTCTAATAAAATTAGACAACTGATCAATAGTTTGTCTCACTCTGTTTGGTGCTAGTTCACTTAGTCAAACTAGAACAACTGGTCAGTAGCTGGTCTAAATATTTTTTTTCTCTGTTGTCAGATTTCGGTTATTGGGGTCTGTCTATAGTCTACAGCTGGTTTTGTCTATACAGTGAGATTGGAGTTACCGATCAGTAGCTGGTCTTTCTCTGTCTGCAGCTGATCCTTCTGTATATCATACATGACACACAGTCCCGTTGCTCCCAGCAGCAGCAGCAAACACAGCAGTCCCAGACAGATAGTGGTCCATCTAGGACAGGTACTCCCAGCCCCGAACAGACAACAGCTTAGGTACATTCAAGAAACGAGTGTGTGTGTGTGAGGGAATGTGTGTGTGGGTGAGAGAGTATGTATGCATATTTGTGTGTGTGTGTATACTGTAGGTTGAATTGGTCAAATCTACTACTAAATGCACACAAGCCAAGCACAAAGAGGGTCACTGATGAGAGGTGTGACCAAAAGATTAAGAACCAAAGACGGACCTATGCAGCATTAGACAATGGATGGTAAAACTAGTAAATACACTAAATACACTCAGTATTTGTCCTAAGAGTTAATCTATTACAGCCATACAGTTATTGATATAATCATATATTTTGGTTAATGCTATTATGAGTAACATACTGCCTATAGACATCAGGGAAGCCAGCTCGCTAAACATTATTTTAACTAAAAACGTACGTCTTCACCTTAGCCTTTAACTAGCTGCGATTCTGTATATGTACAAAATATTTTTGGCGTGATGTTAAGGGGTTGGATAGACTATATCTCTGCAGAGTTTTATTTTCTATCTCATGTTATGTATTTTATGTATTCTAGTTTTTGTCTTGTTGTGGAGCAGATAACCTGAACAATTGTGCATTTTGTTATAAAAGCGTGAAATTTGGTGCACATAGGGCCATCATGAATTTTCAACAAATTCACTGTCCCGAGAAAATCTTTCCTACACCGTATTTTTATTGAACAGCAGGTGTCACTAGAGAGCGAACGAAGCTTCGAGTAGTGAACCTTTTTTTAACACGTTTGGCTGGAAAGCTTCAAAGGTTCATGAAGCTTCATTTCGCCATCACTAGTAAAAACAATAACAATAATAAATAAATATAAATTAAACGTCTTATTAACAGGCAACTCTCCCGAAACAAACAAAATGCACGTTTAAATAGCCTAGGAACTATCCTGCAATTGGCTCATGTCAATCATTACCTGCAGGTGTGTCATCAGCAGGCACCAACACCTGTGGCTCAAATCAGCCATATTTAAATAAACAGTCCCATACTGCTGGGAACACGGACTACTCAAATCGTAGTAAACACTGGCTTGGTGACGGCATAGCCGACACATAATAAAGCAGCCTAAATATTATTATAAATAACTTGGGTTAAATCACACAAGCAAAACATTCGCTAAACAAACAAACTCACGTAGCCTACATAAAACATGCAACACACACATAAGAGAAACACCCTGTTCCTTGATGAAGGCAGCTCAATGCGTATGTGCAAAATGCACGTATGTGCACCGTCACACTGACTAATCAGAAACTTTCTGAAACCTTTTCTAGTACCAAATGCCAAGCAAAGTTCATCCGATGGCTTTAGACCAGGGGGGTATTCGTCGTAGCTCGCTAAGCGGTTTAGCGAGCTAATTTTCAGGCTAAGATAAAAAACGCCCCTCTTTTTGGTTCGTGGAAGCAACTTTTGATAAATCACCATAGTTACATATCGATTAGCACTAACCTGCTCCAGGGCAGGCTAACTTAAGTGTAGCTGGATAAGCTTGCCACACCCCCGGAAAAAGGAGGGATCCCATTGACCAAGGACTGATATTAGATAGTTAATAAGATTAGCGGAGGGAGAGCGTTCTTTGCAATCGCCAAGATCAATTATTCTTTTATGAGCGCTACCGATTCAGCCGACAAAGAATCATTCATTTACAAGACCTTCTCGAGTCATTTATTGCAAACACCACAGTCGAACATTGACTGTCTTGCGCTTTTTTGCGAGTGGTACATTTTTGTAGTATCGGTGATGCGGAGAACAAAGCACTCATAATTATATGAGCGTTATTAGTACACCATAGCATATCATTATTGTAGAAAATGATTAAGGTGGACTCATGATAAGAATAAAGAGAAATACAGACAATTTATTTTCACTGCTTCAATTTATTGTATTTGTTATTAATACATTTAGTCATTTAACAGACGCTTTTATTCAAAGCGACTTACAAGAAAATGTAGAATTATATCGAGGAAGGAGGTTAGGGGATTTGAACTAGCAACCTTGTAGTTTCGAACCGGTAGAGAGAACCTCTGTACTAGTTGACACTTGTGGTCAGGTATTCATACATAGATATCACCCTATAAACATCCCAACACATCTTGCTCTCACAGCGGTGGCGGTGTTGAATTTTGCCATGATTATGGTCTTGTATCCTTCATAAGCGTTCATGTTCATCTCCTGCTGGCCAGCGGAGAAAAAAAGAGCCCTTTTCTTTGAGTTTAGAACCATTATACCGCTAGAAAATCATTGTTTTGGTGATCGACCTTTCCTGCCTGCCAGCAGGAGATGAACATGAACGCTTATGAAGAATACAAGACCATAATCATGGCAAAATTCAACACCGCCACCACTGTGAGAGCAAGGTGTGTTGGGATGTTTATAGGGTGATATCTATGTATGAATAACTGACGGCAAGTGTCAACTAGTACAGAGGTTCTCTCTACCGGTTCGAAACTACAAGGTTGCTAGTTCAAATCCCCTCACCTCCTTCCTTGATAAAATTCTACATTTTCTTGTAAGTCGCTTTGAATAAAAGTATGATGTATTAATAACAAATGCAATAAATTGAAGCAGTGAAAATAAATTGTCTGTATTTCTCTCTATTCTTATCATGAGTCCACCTTAATCATTTTCTACAATAATGATATGCTATGGTGTACTAATAACGCTCATATAATTATGAGTGCTTTGTTCTCCGCATCACCGATACTACAAAAATGTACCACTCGCAAAAAAGCGCAAGACAGTCAATGTTCGACTGTGGTGTTTGCAATAAATGACTCGAGAAGGTCTTGTAAATTAATGATTCCTTGTCGGCTGAATCGGTAGCGCTCATACAAGAATAATTGATCTTGGCGATTGCAAAGAACTCTCTCCCTCCGCTAATCTTATTACCTATCTAATATCAGTCCTTGGTCAATGGGATCCCTCCTTTTTCTGGGGGTGTGGCAAGCTTATCCAGCTACACTTAAGTTAGCCTGCCCTGGAGCAGGTTAGTGCTAATCGATATGTAACTATGGTGATTTATCAAAAGTTACTTCCACAAACCAAAAAGAGGGGCGTTTTTTATCTTAGCCTGAAAATTAGCTCGCTAAACCGCTTAGCGAGCTACGACGAATACCCCCCTTGAGCTGCTGCCACCGCCAAAACCACAACATCGGTATCAACAGTTTGGATCATTATTCTCTGGTGACCAAGCTGTGCTGCATGAGCCACATGTAATGACATGCGGGTATCAGATACCCACAGCCCCTTTAAGTATCTAACAGACAGAAACAAAATAAAACTGAAAAAGCTATTTTATTTCATTCATTTAAATCAATTTTTTAAACTGAATACAAATCCATTCTGTGAAGTGTTGACAGTGCCACATTCCTTTGACATTAAAATCACACGAGCATACTTCATAAGATACTAAAACTATAAAAACAAGCTGTGATGAGAGATTTATCATTCCCCAGTGACACAAACATTTATTTATAGATGTTTATCTTTTTAAATTGTGTCGCGGCGAAAACCAGCCACTATCTTGCAATTCCACAAGAAGAGTCAAGAGACTGAGGGCCTCATTTACTAACAGGATTGCGCCTGTTTCAGGCGTAAAATAGCGGGTAAAGACATAAAACCGTATTTCCAAAGGAGGCGCACCTGAGTAAAAGTGCAGATTACCGCTGCTGGGAAGTGGGTGTGGGAAAGTGGGTGTTCGTTGCAAAGAGATGGGAGGAGATGCGTAAAGTGCGCCTAATTATGTATTAGTAACGAAACAAGAGGTGTTTTAGCATGAAATATCAGCTGCTAAATGAAAACTATGTGCCTGCGAGAAATTTCAGAAATGTTCTTTTTTTTTTTTAAATGTTTATATTTGATATATCATTTAATAGGCATACAAACAATTCGAATTACAAACTGTCCCACCAGCTAGCTGTTCGGGAAAAGTTTGGCCACGTCTTACCCAGAATCGCCCCTCATTGTATGGTTTAAACGGTATTTTTCCACTCATAGTTCAAGCACACCGAGTAGAGTGCACACCTTCTGTGTAGGAGTAACGCGAATCTATTCAGGAAAAGTACTTGTACACGAAGTACACTAACTAAACTACCGGTAAGTAAATTGTAGAGACAGAGCAGCATATTAATTTCACCTTCAATTTTTATTTTGACGTTATAGCCTCTCAAGCGCAAGCTACCCCCAGTGCCATGGCAACCTAGAACTAGTTTTCAAATGTATCTGCCTAGGGCAGCGTTTTTGAAAAGCATGGTTTTCCGCCGTTTTTAAGTAAGGGGTGTATTCCTACCAGACTATTTAACGGGATGCTATGGAGCAGTTAACCTGGATATTAACTATCCTAGCTATCTCTAGTTTAGGGAACCATCTTAACAGTTTGCAGTTGCCTGTGTGTGATTAACTCATGTTAATATGTGTGAATATGAACTCCGTCCCAATACTACCACTTCACCCTAGCACTTCGCCCTTCCCCTTCGTTTGCACGTTCGCGTGAAGGGGTAGGGTGTCACAATTCTTTTAGACCGAAGGGGAAGTGTTGTTCAACCCTTCAAACAACCCCTTCAAATGGAGTGCGATCAGAGGCAGACTACGGCTGAAGGGAAAGATTACATTTCCCAGGATGCCTTGCGAACACCTTGGTAACCGACTGACTCCAAACATTTTGAAGAAAGACGGCTGCCAGTGCAGAAAAAGAAGTTTACAAATGTAGTATATCTTCGCAAATAACTATAAAAAGAAATGTGAAACACATCGGGATATCTAGCTGATCATTATGCAAAATAATATTCCTTACAGTTGAGTAGAATATGATTGTTAGAAAAAAATCGCTATTTCACAAATGAACGTCTGTCTATGCTGCTGAGAGTGAATGAAGTGGTAGCAGGGACGTGCGGTCATATGAGGCAGGTGAGGCAGAGCCTCACCCGTCATCTTGAAAAGTAAATAAAAAAAATATATATATATATATATATATATATATATATATATATATAAAATTAAATAAATATTCATATTTCTCTACTAATCTGTGGTATAGGTGTAATTTCTGCATGATTCCAATCATTTCGACCATTTTTATAATCAAAATCGCTGAATTCGCTGAATTTGCGCATGTCCTATTCAAATAGACGGGAGAAAACAAGGGACGTGCGGTCAGGTTAGGCACCATGTATTGTCTATGGGAGCTAGTGAGGCAGTGCCTCACCTAAGATTGCGCAATCGCTCCAAACTGGGTTTTGCGCATGCGTGCGCATGCGTAGAACCTTTGAGCTGAGCTCAAAACGCATTGAAAAATCATGTAGGTGAGGCACACAGTACCTCTGCCTCAATGAAGGGGGCGTGCGAGAGCGCACCTGTCGGGGTTATGCTGGGGAACGTTGCTCTTCTTCTACACTTCTGTGGAATGGAAGATTGTATTGCTAAGCTGAAGCAGTTCTCAAAACTGGACTTTCAGTCCAAACGTGAAATGATTATTAATGGGAGACCCATGCCGGAGCTGAAAGGTATGCTTCAAGCGACGGGACAGAAGATAACTCGATCGACTTCTCACATTCAAAGCTGAATTCCTTTGAACATGTTTGGAACCTCAAGAATAAATTTGGTTTTGAACTTACACCGGCGGCTCCGCTGATTTCCCATTATTTCTCTTGGGATTGTTTTATGTCTATGTGAAGCCATTTAACATCACACAAGTGGTTGTGATCACTTTGAACCCAAGACTGCTTTTTATTGGTGAGCTAATTTTGGAAATTAAACTTAAATTGTAGGTAAATTGTGTGTCCTGGTTGCAATGGTTATCCTGTTGCTACGTTAGCTAATTAGCTAGCTAAGGACACTTAATAACCTTACGAGTTAATCGGAAGAGTTCAATTTGCGTGAAATGATAGCTGGTTATCTAGCTGATGTTATAGTCTCCTCGATTTAACTATTACAATTATAATGGGAAAAGGTAGAAACCCTCAGGGTGCTTGTGCAACTTCGTAAGAAAGAGTTCATATTCACGAGTTCATATTCATGAGTGCATAATATTTACACATGAGTTCATCATAAGCTAGCAGCTGCCTACTGTATGCACCTTACCTATGTGTGTGTAAAGAATGCTGATATGAAAAACAACCAGTAGTCAATGTGAAAGCCGCCAATTGAATGCTGATCTTAGATACTCTATTGGGTTTATGTATTTGTAAATTTGACTGAAAGAATCAGTGCCTGAATCAGTGCACCAGCCACGAACCTCACCGCACGTCACTGAGTGGTAGGGTGAAGGGAAGATAATTGGGACAGGGCCATACTCGTTCATATGAAGCTGCACAGGCACCCTGAGGGGTAACCATAGTAACCCAGAAACTCAATGTTCGCTGAAAAGTTTAATTTCCCAAAATCAGCTCACCAATAAAATTAATTCAAAGTGATCACAACTTTTAGTGTGGACGGAAGGGCTAAATGGAGAAATATTTATGAGTTTCTACATTTACCCTGGTTAGTTTGCTGTAACCTCGTTAACCAAAAGCTCTAATTCTAATTTCAACTCATCATCCATGGGTGGAAGGAACACGCAGGCTCTTCCTTCCCTAATTTAGCTGCGCGCTAAATAACACTAATGGGCGGGGTTAGGCGCTGATTACGCTGGTAAGGTGTCGACACATTCAGATGAGGTTCTTGTTTGATAAATACGATGCAAAATACCGTGCGCTATATGCGGGTTGGCAAAGGCGCAGATTGCGCTGCGGTCGCAATGTTAGTAAATGAGGCCCTGAATGTGTAGATCTGAAGTTTATTGCAGTCACTAAGCCACAATGAAGATGGTCCATGGTGTTTGGCTATTCCTTATGGACAATTGAAACTAACTCTGTCCTTTAACTTTTACCCAATCAGAACTTGTTGCATGTTTGGCACCACTCCCATTTCCTGGGATAATAGTGGCATAGTCAAATAATCAAATTTACAACCTGGCTCTGCATCTGTCAACAGTCAGCTTTTTTGGTATCGTTTTGAGTGAGGCTAGTCCTACATTCATGAGTTAATCCATGTTTACTAACTATAAAAATGACCACAGTTGTAAGAGGTTTTATTTACCGGAGGGTTGCGATCCAGGGGTCATCTCAGGGGTCCTGTCTGTCAAAGAGATGCACTCCTCTGTGCCTGTCTGTTTGAATGTTGACATCTTGTTTGTGTTAGAAGGAGTGTAGTTCGCACCCAGCTCCATCATCAGTCTTCTCTGAACCTGTACTGGCGTTACTGAGGTAACACTAAACTCTTGTGTGAGAGCCGTGCAGTGCCACCACACAACCAACAACACCTTTTATACAGGCAGTGTGTGTGTGTGATTCTTTCTTCTTCTCAGGGTGCACTGGAGTGCATGTGCTCATTTCCCACACACACACATACTCTCACACACACACGCAAACACAGATGATTCATTTATTTGGAATGACCAATACTGATTACATTTACATTTAGTCATTTAGCAGACGCTTTTGTCCAAAGCGACGTACAAGTGAGAGAATAGTCAAGCTACGAGCAATAGAACCTGGTGTAACAATAAATACTACTTTACATAAGAAATATAAGTCGAAGTGCCAGTTAGGGCGGGAAGTGCTCTCTGAAGAGTTGGGTCTTCAAAAGCTTCTTAAAGGTAGAGAGGGATGCCCCTGCTCTGGTAGTGCTAGGTAGTTAATTCCACCAACGTGGAACTACAAATGAGAATAGTCTGGACTGCCGTACTTGCACAGAAGGCAGTGCCAAACGACGCTCATTAGAAGAGCGCAGTATCCTGGGTGTAACATTTGCCCTTACAAGAGCATTTAGGTAGGTGGGAGCAGAACCATCAAGCACTCTGTAGGCAAGCATAAGTGACTTAAACTTAATGCGAGCAGCTACAGGCAGCCAGTGGAGGTCAATGAGTAGCGGGGTGACGTGTGCCCTTTTCGGTTGGTTGAACACCAGACGCGCCGCCGCGTTCTGAATCATTTGTAGTGGTTTCACCACGCAAGCCGGCAGGCCCGTTAGGAGGGCGTTGCAGTAGACAAGGCGGGAACTCACCTAGGTTTGCACCAGCAGCTGGGTGGCATACTGGGTTAGGTACGGCCTGATTTTGCGGATGTTGAATAGCGCAAAGCGGCAGGACCTGGAGACAGAGGCAATGTGGTCCGTGAAAGTCAGTTGGTCATCAATAATGACCCAGAGGTTTCTTGCTGTTTTTGATGGAGCAAGAGATAAGGAGTCAGTATTGATGCTGATGTTGTGGTGGATGACCTGTTTGGCTGGAAAGACCATCAGTTCCGTTTTGGCCAGGTTCAGCTAAACAACCGTGACCGTCTCACAAGACAACCGTGACCGTCTCTCGAGGCAAAGATGCAGGCTCTCAGGTGCAGGTGTGCAGCAGCGCAGTTACAGTAAATAGAGAGTAGGGGGATTTTTCCAAACTAGCTACTTTACCTTCCCCTACTTATTTTCACTCTCGTTGCCCATAGGCTTATCGAGTGGGAGTGATTTTTTTAAATCTAGGCCTACATGAAATCCTGCAGCCGCTAAACTATTTTTCCCCTCAGAGTAGGCTGATCAGATTTCCCAGACCTAAAACGGGGACACTTTGCGCGTGACCGTAATGCTCGTGCACGCAAAATCTTTTTATCCTGAACATGTGCCAGCCCAGGTCAGACATAGACATAGATTTTGCCAACAGCACACGTAGGCCTACTGTTCACAACATAATGGGGTATCTCAGTTAATATTCATGCATTTTCTATGTAGCCTACATATCTAAGAAATAATATTAAAAGACATTGAGTGAGTTTTTTGTGGGACCAACTTTATTTTTCAGAATTAAAGCATTCTTTTGGAAAATGCACCCACTGAACTTGTGAAAAAGTTTGTGAAAAGGTATTTTTCATTGCATGGCGATAAACAAACTATTTTGAACTGCTGCCACAGGCTTGAACTAAAGTTATGGTGACACTTTACAGTAAGGGTACATGAATTATTAATTATTATTGTGCTTTATTTCATTTCTTTATATCTTATGAATCATCAGGAATTGACATGAGTTCATAGCCTCTCATTATATAACTTTATTACAGGCTCAAGGCCCACATGGAAGATGCACAATACATATAATCAATAAATTACAGTTCAGGTCCAGTCTCTCCCAGGGCCCTAGTTTCAGGTCCAGTCTCTCTCAGGGCCCTAGTTTCAGGTCTAGTCTCTCTCAGGGCCCTAGTTTCAGGTCCAGTCTCTCCCAGGGCCCTAGTTTCAGGTCCAGTCTCTCTCTGGGTCCTAGTTTCAGGTCCTGTCTCTCTCTGGGCCGTAGTTTAGTGAGTCTCCTGTTTGTGTTTCTGTAGCAAGAGGTTCTTCTATAGGAAGGGCTTGCTGGCCTCTTGCCCAACCCTCCTCCTTGTTCAGATGGGCTTGGGACTGGGTGCTGCACTGTTCATGAAAATGAGCATGAATAAATATATATGAAGAGAAATGAGCATGAATAAAAAATATATGAAGAGAAATGAGTATGAATAAATATATAAGAAGAGAAGTGATCATGAATAATACATAAATATGAAGAGAAATGATCATGAATAAATATATATGAAGAGAAGTGATGATGAAACACCTCCCTTCTGTAAGGCTGGGGACCCACATCAGTGTCAGCACTAAACAAACCAAACAGGTTTAAATTCATGGAGCATTGTGTGTGTGTGTGTGTGTGTGTGTGTGTGTGTGTGTGTGTGTGTGTGTGTGTGCGTGTGTGTCTCTCTCTGTGTGTGTGTGTGTGTGTGTGTGTGTGTGTGTGTGTGTGTGAGTGTCTGTGTGTGTGTGTGTGTCTCTGTGTGTGTGTGTGTGTCTGTGTGTTTGTGTGTGTGTCTCTGTGTGTGTGTGTGTGTGTGTCTGTGTGTGTGTGTGTGTGTGTGTGTCTGTGTGTGTGTGTGCGTGTGTGTCTCTCTCTGTGTGTGTGTGTGTGTGTGTGTGTGTGTGTGTGAGTGTCTGTGTGTGTGTGTGTGTCTCTGTGTGTGTGTGTGTGTCTGTGTGTTTGTGTGTGTGTCTCTGTGTGTGTGTGTGTGTGTCTGTGTGTGTGTGTGTGTGTGTGTGTCTGTGTGTCTGTGTGTGTGTGTGTGTGTGTGTGTGTGTGTCTGTGTGTGTGTGTGTGAGGGAATGTAATGGAGACATGGTTTCTATGTGAATGTGTTTTTTCTTTGTAACTGTAATTGTGATTCATTTCCATTCAAACAACTAAACAATAATCTACAGACAATGAGAGGTTTATGGCTGAAATTCTAACCATTTCCTGGCCTGTGTGTGGATGATTTGTGATTTGACCAGGAAACCAGAGTGTTAGCTGACAAAGGGGCATTCCCAAAGCCAGTTAATGTTCTTAGCCAGGAGGGGGGTTCCTGTCTGCTATGGAGACATTGAGGTCCGTGCTGCAAAGATAAGAGGAACTAACACACAATAAACACACAATATTCCAAGCCAGTGTGACACATCTAATAGTAACACACACGTCGAGTTTCTCTAGTTGTTTGATAACCAGACTCTTTCTTTCTTCCTGCATGATCTTCCTGTATTTTTGTCTTTAGCCTTCGACACTGAGAAACAGAAACACTTTTTTGGCAGGGAGTAGTGTGGTTAATGTCTAGTGTTGATCTGTGCATAGTGTCAAGAGTGGTTTCTCCCACAGACAAATGAGAACTTGTAAACTGCCTAAAACCTGCTTTTGTTGTTCAAGAGCAGATGTTGACTGTCATTACTGTGATCAAGCACAGACTCTATTCAGGTACTACATGTAACCTGTGAGGAATAGAGAGTGAACACAACACACACACACACACACACACACACACACACACACACACACAGACACACAGACAATCTCTAGTACTGGTGCTCTGCATTCTGTACCTGTTTCCATGGCGCCTCCACCAGTAGAAAGATGATCTGAATGAAGCGTGGAAAAGGAAGAGTTTGTCTGTTCTGCTTTTGCATCATAACTTCTTGATTTTTTGTGTACTATAATACATTTTGGCATATATGTAAAATGATTTAGTTCCCCCACTCTGACCTGGCCTAGTAGAACACAGCAAATCTACAACAAGTGTTTGTAGTGACAAGTGACAAGTGATATTACATTCATAAAACATTGGAAATGACACTAAATGACACTAAATGCAACATGTATCCCTTTAAATACAAAGGGTCCAGTACTGAGCAGAGGCTTTTATCCAAAGCGCGTGCGTGCGTGCGTGCGTGCGTGCGTGCGGTCACTTGTCACTTGTGGCAAAATGAGCCGAAACGGAATAAAACGGAACTAAAAGGTGAAAAGGAAAACTTTTTTTACGGGGGGGGAGATTAAATGTCGGAAGGTTTACGGGACTGTAAAAAGTTTGGGAACCACTGCTCTACAGGAACAGTCAGTTTGAGGTGGTGGCATTATTCTCCTCTTAGTGACACTGAATTCTAATCGCAGAGGAAAAATCACTATAATTACAAATCACACACTTATTTAAGGTTTCCTCAGGCCTCTCCTGCTTCTGTTTGCTTAATAATAGAGAAATGCATCGGAGATGCTGACCGCTGTCTCTTCATGAGATGTGAAGAGAGATCAGCTCAACTAACATTAACATTGTAACCCCATGTGTGTGTGTGAATGGGTGATGAGGTGCACACTAAATGCTCCCCAAGTAGTTAATGTGTGTGTGGCCAGTCTCCAGTATTCTCCTACAGTAGTTAATGTGTGTGTGGCCAGTCTCCAGTATTCTCCTACAGTAGTTAAATAGTGTGTGTGTCCAGTCTCCAGTATTCTCCTACAGTAGTTAATGTTAATGTGTGTGTACCCAGCCCCCAACCCTCCTCCTTACTGTAGGTAAATCCTGATTCAGGGTCGGGGCACTGGACTGTAGGCTGACAGGGTGGATTTTTGTTAATTATTGGTAATAATACACTCATGAAGTAGTTAGTTTGTCAGTTATTGTGTCCATGTTGTCTTGTTGTTTGGTGAAGTGCTCCTGATTCAGGGTAGGGGCACTGGGCTGTAGGCTGACAGGGGAGATTTTTGTTAATTATTATCTTGGTGGCCCACAGGCAGCAGTACAAAAATTAGTATGAATTTATTATATTAAATTAAAATATTATTTATTATTATAATTACAACCATGGCTGGTATTTGGGGTAAATTCTAAGCACCCTGAGACTTAAAGGACTGACTGATCTCTGATCAGAAAAAAATAACACAAATATTTCACCTGCACAGAAGTTCTCAAAGTGCCAGCAAGTCTGTGTTTTTGTGTGTATTTATTATATATATATATATATATATATATATATATATATTAGAGCTGTGAAAAATAACGCGTTAACGCGTTATGATTAAATTACAGGATTAATTAGTAAAAAAAATTTAACACATTTAACGCATGCGCAAAATGAGCTTCCAATATACGCACAATTCCGCCCAATCTGCATTAGTCGCCGCTGTAATGGGAAGTTCGTGTTTCAAAAAAACAAAGTTGGAACATTCAATAAAACCAAAGTGATATGCACACTCTGCGGGAAGACGTTTCACCGTAGCAATACCAGCCTTAAGTACCACCTCTACGCGATGCATGCGTTGGTCGGCGAGGGGAGTTAAAGTGGAATGCGCCAAACCACCCTCACTGAACAACGTAGGCCCCTCATTAGTCTGCCTGTGACAAGTTGACTAGCACAGTTGCCAAATGGATTGCAAAAAGCTGTAGACCGATTAATATTGTTGAGGACGAGGGGTTCACCGAAGTTTTGCGAGTGGCAACGGGGGACTCAAACTTCAAAACACCACCAAGACGCACAATAATGACAAAAATCCACGAGCTGTATGAAGCTGAAAAGAAAAAAAAGGAAAATGACTTGGCTGCTACGAAACATCAGGCGCTGACAGGGGATCGCTGGACTTCTGTGAGTAACGATAACTACCTGGGTGTAACTGCACATCTAATCACCGACGAATGGAAGTTAAAGTCGTTTACACTAACGTGCATGAAAACAGAAGAGCGCCACTTTGCAGAGGCATGTGCACAACAGTTCCAAACTGTTGCAAGCAACTGGGCAATTGAAGACAAAACGACCACTATAGGGACAGACAGTAGTGATGGCGAAATGAAGCTTCATGAACCTTTGAAGCTTTCCAGCCAAACGTGTTAAAAAAAGGTTCACTACTCGAAGCTTCGTTCGCTCTCTAGTGACACCTGCTGTTCAATAAAAATACGGTGTAGGAAAGATTTTCTCGGGACAGTGAATTTGTTGAATGTGTTGTGGTGCGCAAGACCTACTAAAATAACATGCACACAAGCGTGTGGGGAAGAAAAAGGAACCTCGATTAATTCAAATTTCG
The DNA here is from genome assembly GCF_900700415.2 of Clupea harengus. NCBI lineage: Eukaryota > Metazoa > Chordata > Actinopteri > Clupeiformes > Clupeidae > Clupea > Clupea harengus. Next base: position 25,818,068 of record NC_045155.1, read on the forward strand.
TTGTATGAGAATAAAATGACAATAAAGGCTTTCTTTTTCTATTCTTTCTTCTAATAATTGTTTGACGTCTAATTTATGGGTTCTATGGTGTTACAACGGATAGAGACGTCGCCTATAGGCTACGGTCCGATTGGGGTTCGATTCTTGGTAAAAGCAAATTTTAATCCGATGCTTTGGATAAAAACGCATTGTAATTATCCTTACTCTCTTTTTTATGCTGTTGGAACAGATGGTAGTTAAAGTGTTTTTGAACGCTGGTCAGTAGTTTTGTAAAACCAAGGTAGTTAGAGTGCTTTTGGACAACTGGTCAGTGAAAGTGCAGGGCAGTGAAAAGGGGGCGAAAGTGCTTTGTGCAAATTTCTCTTCCTAACTGGCTCCATAACTCTATCTCAAATAATCTATACTACTAACAACAGCAAACAATCTAAATCTCCAACTACCGCTAAATCTCCAACTATCGCTAAATCTGAGAGTCTCCAACTATCGCTACGTCTCCAACCACTGACAACAACTACGAATACGAGATGGGACTCGAAGCTTCCCACCAGAAGTGAACCAACGAACCACTTGGTGAAGCACTTGATTCAAATGAGGCTTCGGACGTCACCAGTGACGTCATTTCAGCAAAGCGATACAAGCCTCGATACGCGCTCCGTCTGGAAGTGCTTCACTTTCGCGAAGCCCAAATTCTGTTTAGGATGAAGATTATATTAATGTTCCATATGGAATAGCAAAGATAACTGGTTAAGAACTGCTGAGTTGCAGCACCATTGTTTTTTTTTATGAATAAAAAAGAAAACATGTTAAATGTATATATCCGTCTTTTGTCATACATCTTTTTATTATCACAAAAATATACAGAGAAAATCGGTAATATGTGATTAATCATGATTAATCCACAAAAACCTGTGATTAATTTGATTACATTTTTTTATCATTTCACAGCCCTAATATATATATATACGGTGACAATTCACACTTTATGTTTCTAATATAATACTATATATATATATATATATAGTATTATATTAGAAACATAAAGTGTGAATTGTCTCCCTCTGGTGTTAGGAATCAGTAGCTCATATTCAGAGGTAAGGCTGGGGGAAAACAGGACACATGGAGCTGGAGCTCTGGGCTGCTGTCTGGATGCTGCTTCCCCCATGTGTGTGAAGACAAAATGACTCTTTCATGAAGTCAGTCATTCTGTGCCCCTTCCAGTATGTGTGACTATTACACCTCTAATGTATAAAGCATTATGCTAAAGGAGCTAGCGCTAAGCTGAGATGTGAGTGTGAACTCCTCTGCACCTCCCTCCCAGTACCAGTGCCAGAGGGGTGAAAGCAGTCGCTTTAGAAGCTTCTGCTCAGTACTGGACCCTTGTATTTAAAGGGATGAATGTTGCATTTAGTGTCATTTCCAATATTTTATGAATGTAATGCAAGCACTTTGTAGATTTGCTGTGTTCTACTAGGCCTGAGGTCAGAGTGGGGAAACTGAATCATTTTATGTATATGGTCTTTCCAGCCAAACAGGCCATCCACCACAACATCAGCATCAATATTGACTCCTTAAAAGTGTATATAATACACAAGGAATCAAGAAGTCGTGATGCAAAAGCAGGACAGACAAACTCTTCCTTTTCCACTCTTCATTCAGATCATCTTTCTACTGATGGAGGCGCCATGGAAACGTACAGAATGCAGAACACCAGTACTAGAGATTGTCTGTGTGTGTGTGTGTGTCTGTGTCTCTGTGTGTGTGTGTATGTGTGTGTCTGTGTGTGTGTGCGTTGTGTTCACTCACTATTCCTCACAGGTTACATGTAGTACATGAATAGTAGGGGTGGGGGAAAAAACGATTCTTCAATTTCTCTCGATTCTCTCTAGAACGATTCTGTCTCGATTCAGAAAAGTTCATAATCGATTTTTTTATTTTAAATTTAATTTTTTTTTTTTCACACAACCATTTTGTGTTGAAATGCAAGCTGCAACGATTATTGCATTGTTCTTTGAAAGTCATAATTGTGACAAGGAAAAGCTATTTCTCTAATAAAAAAATAAAGGTAATTCATCTGTTGATTTTCTTTAATTATCAAACACAAAGTAGGAAGTGATTTGAGACTCTGAGTAGCAAACTTAAATGTTTTAAAAATCGACATGCATCAATAATCGTTTTATCGGTTTAGAATTGATAATCGATAATCTGTTTAGAATCAATAATCAGTTTAGAATCGATAATCGGTTTAGAATCGAATCGTTGACCACTGAATCGGAATCGAATCGAATCGTGAGGTGCCAAGAGATTCCCACCCCTAGTGAATAGAGTCTGTCAGTAATGACAGTCAACATGTTTTCTTGAACAACAAAGGCAGGTTTTAGGCAGTTTACAAGTTCTCATTTGTCTGTGGGAGAAACCACTCTTGACACTATGCACAGATCAACACTACACATTAACCACACTACTCCCTGCCAAAAACGTTTTTCTGTTTCTTAGTGTCAAAGGCTAAAGACAAAAATACAGGAAGATCATGTAGGAAGAAAGAAAGAGTCTGGTTATCAAACAACTAGAGAAACTCGACATGTGTGTTACTGTTAGATGTGTCACACTGGCTTGGAATATTGTGTGTTTATCTCCTTAGTTCCTCTTTGCAGCACGGAACTCAATGTCTCCATAGCAGACTGGACCCCCCCTCATGGCTAAGAACATTAACTGGCTGTGGGAATTCCCCTTTGTCAGCTAGCCCTCTGATTTCCTGGTCAAGTCACAAATCATCCACATGAACAGACCAGGAAATGGTTAGAATGTCAGTCATAAACCTCTCATTGTCTGTAGATTATTGTTTAGTTGTTTGAATGGAAATGTCCAGTTACAGTTACATAGAAAAAACACATTCACATAGAAACCATGTCTCCTTTACATTCCCTCACATATATACACCCCTCTCTCACACACACACACACACACACCAGACACACACACACACACACACACAGAGACACACACACACACACACACACACACACAATGCTCCATGAATTTAAATCTGGTTGGTGTGTTTAGTGCGGACACTGATGTGGTTCCCCAGCCTTACAGAAAGGAGGTGTGCCCTCAACATTTCTCTACATATATATTTATTAATGCTCATTTCTCTTCATATATATGTATCCATGCTCATTTCTCTTCATATATATTTATTCATGATCATTTCTCTTCATATATATTTATTAATGCTCATTTTCATGAACAGTGCAGCACCCAGTCCCAAGCCCATCTGAACAAGGAGGAGGGTTGGGCAAGGGGCCAGCAAACCCTTCCTGTACAAGAACCTCTTGCTACAGAAACACAAACAGGAGACTCACTAAACTAGGGCCCTGGGAGAGACTGGACCTGAAACTAGGGCCCTGAGAGAGACTGGACCTGAAACTAGGGCCCTGGGAGAGACTCAGAGGTGTCTGTACTTAAGTAGAATTTTTAGGTATCTTTACTTTACTCAAGTATTTATTTTTCTGGCAACTTTTTACTTCTACTCCTTACATTTTACCACAAGTATCTGCACTTTCTACTCCTTACATTTTTAAAACAGGCTCATTACTCTTGGTTCCGGTTTTATTTCAAAAGTTTCAAATGTGCGCCATCCAATACAGATCAATGGCGCCATCCAGATATACTGATTTCGAGCGTAATTGGATGAAGCATAGAAACCCATAACACTCATTGGTTAGGCTATCCATCTTCTTTACGCATGACGCAAAACAAGACAACAGAGGCGAACAAATGATACAACGCGCGGCAATGGTAGTGTCAGAAAGAGATGGCAACTCTGGCGAGATGTCTGAAGGGTCTGAAGACGCAAGAAAGTAGTGGCGATGGAGAACAGCAAAACGTTCCACATCCCTGGCCCTACCTCAAAGAATTGTTCGAAATCGTCGGGAGCAAAAAGAACTTTTCGAACCCAAGAACCATGTACTTTTGCCATTCAAAACATGTAGAGGTAAGCTCTGTATTATTATTATTATTATTATTATAATGGTCGATTTACAATGCTTGCGACAGCTTGGCCAGCAGAGGAACATGCCAACATGCCTTGGTTTGCTTGCTAGCAGTTGCCTACTGAAGGATCCTAAGTTACAGGTTAACCTAGTTAGCTCTCTGTGATGTTTGACAAATAAGCTGTAGGCTAATTCACTACCACGATCTAAAATGTACTACACAGTAGCAGTGTCGATTTTAGCCTGACATTTCTGGTGGGGCAATTTAGTCACAAAAATAGTCTACATTCCTCATTGTAGTCTGAATTAAAACTTCCAAAATACTCGAAAACTAGCGATAGCTAACTAGCAGGAACGGTACTGGCATTGGTCTGTCTGATATGATCTGACTATGTTTTTTTTTTTCTTAGTCACAGGGTACAGTTCTCGCTGTTTTCGCAATATTCGAGTCGAGTTGCTAGGCAGATTTCGTGGGGCACATCTGATAGTGCCCCATCTCCCAATGTTATCTTTGCCCTGTGTGGTTCACGCTCATTAATGTTTCCATGGCAACGGTCTTAAGCTTGCGCCGTAGCCCACAGAGCAGAGAAGGACAGCGGAGAGCAGCATTTCACAGAGCAAGCACACAGACAGAAACACACATTAATCAAATAACTCCAAAACAGGACTATAATGCTTGTGAGTCATGCTTATTCTCACACACACATTCACAAACACATTCACACTACTGTGCATATGAAATAAAATAAGATATATATATATATATGCCACAAAGCACAGATTGAGCTTTCTGCAAAACAGCGCCATTGGGATCTGGTGGGGCAATGCCCCACGTGCCCCTAATGTAGAAACGCCACTGCACAGTAGTAAGCTAATGAAAGGCTATTTAATATTCAGTTTATGTATCAGTGCTTCCCACAGAAAATGTGTTAGTTAGGCTTGTGATTGTCCTGGGAGATAACTGAAAAATGTATCACGCCAAAATAATTCATGTAGTCCTTAGTGTCACATTTGTTTTGAGCCGTCCTGTTGGTTTGAATGCGACTAAAAATACCCATGTATGTACCTGCCCCTTTTAATTTTTAAAGCTGAAATATATCTATATTCTTTCACTTTGAATTGAAAAGCTATAAAACACTATATATACAGTATATTTACTAAACCCTCAGCACAGATGATTAGCATTACATAATTGGTTTGTTATTGAATTGAAGGTGTTTCATGAAAGAAATATGACATTTTGAGTTTTTTATTTGTTTTTTTAACAGGTTTACTCCTGTCGAGCTTGCATTTCTGGCAGAATATGCGAAGACTATTAACCTAGTTGCAAAGGCCCTTGATGAGAGACGAATGTGCAAATGGGGTGGAGGTCTACTTGAATTCCAATAAAGTTTGAGAAAAACATGCTCTTCTAGTTGGATGTCTTTGACAGCATTATTATATTTTTGTATGACAGTTTTTACCATGTCTTGGGCTCCATGTAGCACTCATCAGCTATTAAATTAAGCTTCTATTTCTTACAGTCGTGTCAATTATATTAAGTCCAACTAGTTTAGCTTTAAATGTTTTTTTTTATTTTTTTATTAAGGTTACTTTTTACTTTTATACTTTAAGTACATTTTAGAGCCTGTACTTTTTTACTTTTACTTGAGTAAAGAGGTTAAGTCGATACTTCAACTTTTACCAGAGTATTTTTAAACTCCAGTATCAATACTTCTACTTGAGTAACGAATGTGTTTACTTTTGACACCACTGGAGAGACTGGACTTGAAACTAGGGCCCTGAGAGAAATGTATTTTGTCTTTCAAATGGATCATGGATGCCTATACTGTGGGAATGTGCTGTGGCAACATGCTGCTGCATGCACTGGTTTGGCTCCGTCAGGATAACAGATGCTTTTGTGTGTGTCTCTGTGTGTGTGTGTGTGTGTGTGTGTGTGTGTGTGTGTGTGTGTGTGTGAGATATGAGTGTGTGTGTTTGTGAGAGAGACAGAGATATGTGTGTGTCTGTGTTTGTGTGTGTGTGAGAGAGAGAAATGTGTGTGTGTGTGTGTGTGTGTGTGAGAGAGAGAGATATATATGTGTGTGTGTGTGTGTGTGTGTGTGTGAGTGAGAGATATGTGTATGTGTGTTTGTCTGTGTGTGTGTGTGTGTGTGTGTGAGAGAGAGAGAGAGAGAGAACAAATAGAAGGTGGGGCTGTCCAACTTCTATGATGCATTAGTTCACAATACGTGTTCACTAGGAGGAGCCAGTAAAACTTTAAAAAGACTCAGACAGTGGAGGAGACCTCACTTTCCTGCTGAAGGCTGGAGAACAGCACCACTATCAGCACCGTCAGCATACTCTTCTGAGGTGAGTTAAAGTTCAGGATACTCTTCTGAGGTGAGTTAAAGCTCAGCATACTCTTCTGAGGTGAGTCAAAGCTGCGTGTACTCTTCTGAGGTGAGTGAAAACTGAGTGTATTCTTCTGAGGTGAGTTAAAACTGAGTGTACTCTTGTGAGGTGAGTTAAAGTTCATACTCTTCTGAGTACATCTTCTCCTTCTTCTTCTTACGCCTCTGGTCATCCATGTCCTTTAGGGACTGTACACACACACACACACACACACACACTTAGAGAGAAAAAGATAAATGTATAATTGATGGTATAAGTCCCAATGTATGTGTGTGTGTCTTATGTTGCATAGGGAGTTTGTGGCCATAGGAGTTGATGTCACTGGGAGTAGAGGAACGTGTGTGTGTGTGTGTGTGTGTGTGTGTGTATGTCTTACTTTGCAGAGGGAGTGTGTGTGGTGGCGACGGGAGTTGATGTCACTAAGCGTAGAGGAGTGTGTGTGTGTGTGTGTGTGTGTCTTACGTTGCAGAGGGAGTGTTTGCAGTGGCGAGGGGAGTTGATGTCACTAGGCGTAGAGGAGTGTGTGTGTGTGTGTGTCTGTGCGTGCGTGCGTGCGTGAACCTGGTCGGTCTATGGTGTTTGTGCACGGTGCATGTTCCTGCCACCATGGATGATGAATTAGAATTAGAGCTTTTGGTTCACGAGGTTACAGCAAACTAACCCGGGTAAATATAGAAACTCATAAATATTTCTCCGTTTAGCCCTTCCGTCCACACTAAAAGTTGTGATCACTTTGAATTCAAGACTGTCTTTTATTGGTGAGCTGATTTGGGGAAATTAAACTTTTCAGCGAACATTGAGTTTCTGGGTTGCTATGGTTACCCCCAGGGTGCCTGTGCAGTTTCATATTAACGAGTTTATGTTCACAAGTTCATATTCACACATATTAGTTAATCACACACAGGCAACTGCAAACTGTTAAGATGGTTCCCTAAGCTAGAGATAGCTAGGATACTTAATAGCCAGGTTAACTGCTCCATAGCATCCTGTTAAATAGTCTTGTAGGAATACACAACACCCCCTACTTTAAAACGGCGTATTCCAGCACTGAAAACCATGCTTTTCAAAAACGCTGCTCTAGGCGGATACATTTGAAAACTGGAGTTGTAGCCTGGACAGGGGAAACTGAAGTTTTCAGACGTTTGGTTGCCATGGCACTGGGGGTAGCTTGCGCTCGAGAGGCTATAACGTCAAAATAAACATGGAAGGTGAAATGAATATGCTGCTCTGTCTCTACAATTTACTTACCGGTAGTTTAGTTAGTGTACTTCGAGTACAAGTACTTTTCCTGAATAGATACGCGTTACTCCTACGCAGAAGGTGTGCACTGTACTCGGTGTGCTTGAACTATAAGTGAAAATACGGTTTAAACCATGCAATGAGCGGTGATTCTGGGTAACAGCTAGCTGGTGGGACAGTTTGTATATGCCTATATTAAATTATATATATATAAAAAAAAAAAAACATTTCTGATGTTCGTATTTTTCAAATTTCTCGCAGGCACATAGTTTTCATTTAGCAGCTGATATGTCATGCTAAAACACCTCTTGTTTCGTTACTAATACACAATTAGGCGCACTTTACGCATCTCCTCCCATCTCTTTGCTACGAACACCCACTTTCCCTTATACCCTCCCAGCAGAGGTAATATGCGCTTTTACTCAGGTGCGCCTCCTTTGGAAATACGGTTTTATGTCTTTACCCGCTATTTTACGCCTGAAATGGGCGCAATCCTGTTAGTAAATGAGGCCCTCAGAGTCTCAAATCACTTCCTACTTTGTGTTTGATAATTAAAGAAAATCAACAGATGAATTACCTTCTCTACTTTTTATTAGAGAAAAAGCTTTTCCTTGTCACAATTATGACTTTCAATGAACAATGCAATAATCGATGCAGCTTGCATTTAAAAAGAATGGATGTGTAAAAAAAATATATATATATTCATTTTTTTTTTTTTTCGTTCTAGAGTTCTAGAGAGAATCGAGAGAAATTGAAGAATCGATTTTTTTCCCACCTCTACTGGTCGGTCTACGGTGTGTGTGTGTGTGCATGGTAGAGTGTCTGCTGGGTCTGTCAGTGGCAAATCGGCATGCATCACCCACTCCTGGTTGCCATTGATGACCGCTTCCGTTGGCATGGCGAGAGAGTGGCGCTTGGGAACATCCTTTGTGAGAGTGGCAAGAGACTGCTTTGCCTGAGGAACACACACACACACACATTTAGTAAAGCAGAAAACTTAACAAATGTGTGTGATTTATATAGTAATATCCCAAAGATATCCAGATGTTTGTGTGTGAGTATGTGTCTAGAGAGAGAGAGAGAGAGAGATAAAAAGAGAGAGAGAGAGGATTATAATAAGTGGTGCATTATGTTTTGCATGCAAAACGTTATTTCCTCTGTTTGTCTCTTACTCTCTCTCTCCCTCCCTCTTTCTCTCTCTCTCTCTTACTCTCTCTCTCTCTCCCTCCCTCTTTCTCTCCCTGTCTCTTTCCTGTTATTTTTGTGGTGAGGTGTGTGTGTAAACAGAGGGGCCTGCTCAACAGATTTGACTGTATCTCTGACTACAGAATTCATCTGATAGACTGACTGAAATTATTTGTTCTTCTTACAGAACACACCTTGACGATGGGAAGCAGTGAAACACTTGTGTTCGGTGATCAAGACTATGACTTCAGAATTCCAGCTCTTCTTTACGTTAAAGAATGGAATACATTCCTGGCATTTGCAGAGAAGCGCACCTCTCCCAACGATGCACACGCAAAGAATCTGGTGATGAGTAAAGGCACGCGGCACAGCGGCTCACTGAAGGTACCCACGAGAACACCTACACCTCACATCTGTGTTTTAGAACTATACTACCACTCACTGAAGGTACCCACGAGCAGGGATGGATTAATGAACGGGCCTACCGGGCCCAGGCCCAGGGGCCCATGAGCTCAGGGGGCCCCTAGGCCAGAGCCTCTGCGTGAAGTCGCTGTTATGTATCTCTTATTTGTGGTTGAAAAAGGTGTATTTTATTCATTTGCTAATGGCTTTAATTGAGTGTACCTGTGCTGTGTTAGAAAAAAGCTAGATTAATGCGACAGTGATCAAGCCTAACTTTTTGGGACTGCGCAGGATACCTTATGCTATATATCCCCTCAAAATGGCAAACCTGTCTCTGTCATGGTTTTCATCATTTTTAGGGGGAATCGTCAGTAGCAATCTATAACAAAATTATACTGTATGCTTATCTTACATACACTATAGAAACTATTAAAAAACGATTCAATTAAATTAATAATTTCTTATTTTCTTTGTTATTTTTGTCATATACAGATATGCAATGATGATTGCTGGGTAATATGTATCTTGTCCAATGTCAAGTCTCTATTTGATCATGTGATGAGACGATACGATATAGCTAGTTTAGGCGCAGAATCTGAAAGTCAAGACCTACAAGCAGGCACAGTAGGCTACACCTGCCGGACGACGCCTTTCAAACATAAAAGTGGTGATGCATGATTTGATGTTTCAGTGGACAGGATAGCCAGCCCATTCAGCCTCTCCTGCCCCATGCTGCCCCTCAGGTAGGTCTTAATCCGTTTCAAGTTGGAAAAGAATCACTCGGCTGTTGCTCTGTCACATATAATGTCAGAAACCAGGGGCGTCGTTAGGCCTATTTTGGGGGGGGCTGAAGCCCCCCTAAAATGTTCTTCAGCCCCCCCAAATCATTTGGCATTATTGGCTTAAAAAAAAAAAAAAATAATTAAACTATTGTTTTTGACACGGACAAGTTATTTATAACTCTAACATGCTACTTATGTGCGTGCGTTCTGGTTTGTATGTTTACTCCCCCTTCAAATTATAATCCAATAGCCTTTCATCATACTTTACGATATAAACCCCGGGCACTAGTACCGTCTCTCGTCAACGACAGCCAGTATTATAGACAAGGATTTCAAAGTAAATGATGCACGGAGTGAAATTGTAAGTACAAGAAGTTACAGAATGTGGCTATCTGTAGTTGTTAACGAGTGTTACCTGCTTTAGGTTTACTTGATATGAGGCAAATGAAAGCGAATATTGTAGTGGGCTATATGAAAACTAAGCTAGCTTGCTACTTTGTTAGAAACTGTCACCAGTTAGCAAGAGTGTGAACGAGCGAATTCGAAACACAAGAAATAACTATCGACATCTCTCTATTCTTTGCATTGATATATCTCTCTAGTATTTCAAAACAATATTATCAGTCCCTATAGAATGTTGTTATTTATAATCAGTTAATGCTAGTGAAAACTAAATGTCATACTAAGTGTCCTAAGTGTCCCTCATAAGTCATAACGCTATTGTCCGGTATATCATCCAATTCATTGACCAGATGGATATAAGAACATTCTTTAGGAGGGGTGGAAGCTCCGCCCAGTCAGATGAGAGAGAGAAGCAGGAGATTGACAGGGCTGAAGGAGCCGGTGTGATGGAGGTTAGTGGTCTACAGGTCTAGAAGGGAATGAGTGGAGTTTTTTTTATTTTCTTCTACTGTGGTAGAAATGTATAGGCATTTGTTGTCAGGCCTAGGCTACTCCAAGGGTTAGCCTAAACTAGATTATTACATGATATTTTTATGCCAAGTCATACAATTGGCTTCTGGATATCGATCAGTTAATGTTTCAATGTTTGAACTTATCTTAAATGGTCATGCAGAAGGAGAGGCTGAGGCAGAGAGTCAGAGAGAGTAAGAGACAGACCAAGCAGCTGCAGCAACTAATGATTTAGGTGAAAAAGACACAGGGCCCAGACAGGTTAAGCTGAAGAGCTACCCACAGGACAGCTTTGGTGCTCAGAACAGGTCATTTCACCACAGCTGGTATATTTGTGTTGTCAAATTTCACTATGACCCTGTCATTCTGTCTCTTGTGTTATCATATACTGAATGCAAGCAAAACTACAGAGCAAAATCACACTCTTTCTGATTAAACCAATCTATGAACTGTCTGAAACAATGGATATCCGCGACCCCAAATGGGCCTTAAAAAAGAAAAATTGCCGCACACAAACATGCCACTCCCCTTGGGGCTAAGCCCCCCCTTTCTTTGAATCCTAGAAACGCCCCTGTCAGAAACAATAGCAGGGCAGTGCACACCTCACCGAAGGTGGATGTTACAGAGTAAACTTTGACCTGTTTACTTTCCCAATACAATAGCCAAAGTATCTAATTCGACCGTAAAATCCAACACATTGGGTTGTGTTTGTGTGTGCGTGTGCGTGCGTGTTTTGCGGGCGCACAATTTATTTTTTCGCGGGGGGGGGGGGGGGGCCTTCAAAATATTCAGGCCCAGGGGCCCGTGGTTTCCTAATCCGTCCATGCCCACGAGAACACCTACACCTCACATCTGTGTTTTAATACTATACTACCACTCACTGCAGGTACCCAGGAGAACACCTACACCTCACATCTGTGTTTTAGAACTATACTACCACTCACTGAAGGTACCCAGGAGAACACCTACACCTCACATCTGTGTTTTAGAACTATACTACCACTCACTGCAGGTACCCAGGAGAACACCTACACCTCACATCTGTGTTTTAATACTACTCCCCTGCCACGTCTACACCCCATACCTGTAGGCAGATGCTGACTGTGGATGGTGACAGTATATTTCATATTTAGCTCAGAGTATAAGTCCTGATATGGTTTTGTTGCACCTATAGAGTTACTGTATAGGTCACCTGTATATGGCGCCTCTTCTTATTTAGAAATCCAGATGGTATACACCTTTCACTGACCACTGGTAAGTACCACTAGGCAGACCCTCCAGGAAGTTGCGATGTTGCGATCGCACCAATTCACGCAAATTCAACGATTTCCCGCGAATTCACCGCAAATTTGACAAATCATTGTCGTCTCCCACAACTTTCTCCCTTCCGCTACACCAAGGGCGGAAATTCTGCCCTGTGGACACGATGCAGACACTAGCAGAGTTCTAATCCGTTGTAAACAATGAGATTAGCTACACCAGACATGGAAATTGAACACAGCCCATGTCCACACTGAAGATTCTGATTTTTTTTATAATTTCCTTCTGTAATGCCAACAGGTGCACTTCGTTGTGGATAAGTAAATCCTAAGTACTGTTCCCCCTACGTGTTTAGCATAACTAGCTATGTATCTAGATAACTGTTGCCATTCCCACGAGACGAACATTTGAATGATGTCAAAGTAAAAGTCCTTTACTATACTGTGTTCGTTTCCATAACAACAATTCAAGCAATATACATTTTCTGACCTAAATAAGCAGAGGGCAGAACAGCCTATTATGCTACATTTTTGTAGTCCTGGTAATCTTTTGTTTGGCATGTTGGTAAGGTTATTTAGAGGACCATTTCTCAATGGTTTTGTTCTTTAAAGAATGTTTGTTTATTAATTATTTATTTTCCAACAAATAACTCAATTATAATTACAAAGAGGGAAATTCGCAACTTTTATCGCAACTTTCACTTGCTCCCGCAATTTCATCGCAACAAACACCTAAAAAACACAGCAACTTTCACCGCAACTTTTTGGAAAAGCCCCCGCAAAATCAGTAATTTTAGGCTGCAACTATCAAAAAAAGGCCCGCGAAATCCTGGGGGGACTGACTAGGAGCACTGCTAGGTTCTGGTTTCATACTGGTCAGTGCCTCTGACACCTTCCATTGAACACTGTTTGGTAGAAGCTTCCCAATGGAATGGAATGGAATAGAAACTACAGTAGTGGCCAATAAATCATGTACACTGTAGTCTTTTTGTGCCCACTGTTCATTTCAAACTTGTTATGTTATTTCCAGTGGTCTCCCACCGAGGACGTGAAGGAGGCATTCAAAGATGGCTACCGCACCATGAACCCCTGTCCAGTCTTTGAAAGGAAGTCAAGAAGACTGTTCCTGTTCTTCATCTGCCTCAAGGGGAAAATTCCAGAATGGGACCTCAAGCCAGGCCAGTCTTGTTTATGCTACGTCACCAGCACAGACCGCGGGGAGACCTGGAGCGATTTAACAGACTTAACGAGCAGTGTCAACTTTACCAATTACCAAACCTTCGCTGTGGGACCAGGCCACGGGATCCAGCTGAGCAGCGGCACACTACTCGTGCCTGCCTATGTGAAGGAGGTGAAGTGCTGCTGGTGCTGCTGGTGCTGCTGGTGCTGCTGTAAGTGTCTGAGCACCCATGCTGTGGTGCTGCGCAGCGAGGACCTGAACACCTGGAAGGCAAGCCAGCCCATCGCCCTGGAGTCCCTGGAGTGCCAGCTGGCTGAGGTGTCTGACAGGGAGGGTAGGAGGCAGGTGTATCTGAACGCTCGCAGCACCGGAGCACCGGAGCCACGAGTAGAGGCACTGAGTGACGACGGCGGGGAAAGTTTTAAGCTAAACAAGCTAACGCTAACGCTAAAGGAGAGGCCTAAAGGCTGCCAGGGGAGTGTGTTGGGGTTCCCTGCCAGGGAGCTTCCAGCAGGAGGAGGGAGATCCTCAGAGACGGCTCTGCTCTTCAGCCACCCGACCAAAGGGGAGGGCGGGGACAGGCTGGCTCTCGGGGTCTACCTGAGAAAGTCTCTCCAGGACGACGACCCCTGGGGTAAACCCCTCATCATCCACCCAGGGGTCAGTGGATACTCAGACCTCACCTGCTGTGAGGAGGAGGGTCACTTTGGTTGTCTGATGGAGTGTGGCCATGAGAAACGTCTTCATATTGTCTTCAAAGAGTTCGATCTCAAGGAGATACTGCACATAGTTAATCATTCAGATGTAGACAGAGGGGAAATTGTGTGAAGCCATTGCTCTGTGACTGACTACAGACCCACCACAGACACATAGAGGAACAAGCTTCTAAATAATAGTAAATAATATATAAAAATATATATGTAACTAAATAATAATAATGGTAAATAGTGGGGTCAATTGTTTTCACCACTTAAATGTATTAATACATTCAACATGTGACATATATTTCTGAATTCTGAAACTATTTTAACTCCATAGTTACAGTCGTTTGGTAATGTTGAATGAAAAGTGAAAATGAAATGTGATGTGTTGTAGTCTGATTAGTTCTGCTGTTTGATTATTTCTGAGACATATTTCTGAGAGGCTGATGTTCTTTCCTGTGACTTGACCGTGATGTCATATCCCAACTCTCATGTTCCATCAGCTGTAAATATAATAAATAGTTTATTTGATTTTTGATTTGAATTTATTTTTTGTTTAAAAGTAATAAATAATATAAGTGTTTATATCCAGTCACTCCTCCCAGGACTCTTTGTGTTTATGTCATTTGGTCTACTTCTCGTAACTTAACTGACCAATCTCTCATGAAGTGCTCTCATTAAAAACAACGCAAATTTTAGACACAAGGAGGTTTGTGTGTGTGTGAGAGAGAGATTCTGCATTCAAGAATGATTGCGAATATAACAAGTATAAACTCAAATGGGTAACGAGAAATATGAAGGACCGCAGTGAGTTGATACGAATATATCTGAGTAAGCAATAAAAATGACAAAGCCTTTGAAGGAAGGTTTCATAACTATAGTGCCTGCAAATGCATGTTAACATACTAATAGTGTATAAAAGTCCTTTAACATCCAGCAAAACAATCGGTAGATAACAATGCAAAAAAACCTGATTTAGCAGAATACGTACAGACCATTCAATCCTGTAATCTGATTAAATAATCAAAACAACAGATTTTACCAGTAAGCACAGATCCAGCAACCAAATAGAAAGAACCCTGACTTAATGTCACACTAAAAGTCTTGCCTAGACCCACCCAGTGACCATGTAGGAAACAAGGAGAGGAGTGTGTTCCATTCTGTCTGCTAGCGTCACTCCACACCCAACATAACTTCTACATCAGTCTACTGCTTCCCTCACATGGGGAAGAGCAGGTGGCCAGAGAAGGTGGTGTGGTGGTTATAGCTGTCATAGACCCGTGCATTGGGCCACAGCTTCAAATAGACCACATCTCCCACCTCCAGCAGCAGAGAAGCTCCATTAGAGGGGCTTATACTGTAGCTTGGCTGGTGATTGTAAGCAATGACAACATGTTCTTCATTCTTATGGAGAGAGACTGCTGTAGGTATAGAATAGATGCATGACCATCTCCATTCTTCATTCTTATGGAGAGAGACTGCTGTAGGTATAGATTCATGACCGTCTCCATTCTTCATTCTTATGGAGAGAGACTGCTGTAGGTATAGATGCATGACCGTCTCCATTATTTATTCTTATGGAGAGAGACTCCTGTAGGTATAGATGCATGACCATCTCCATGCGCAGATACGGCAAAGTAGTAGACGCCTCTGACTGGAGCCGTGAAGACACCTACAGTAGAGGGAAAATAGAAAAATGATTATACAACATATCTATGATGTCAGCATGACAGTAGTATGATTTATACAGTTTGAATCTGGGCTGTCTTTACAGTCATACCTGTATTGGGGTTGTAGGCATTTCCAGTGTTGGTGAAGACATTAAACTACATTACCCAGACTGCAATTTGCACTAGCGCACCTTGACTGCTTGCCTACAGAGTGCTTGCTGGTTCTGCTCCCACCTACCTAAATGCTCTTGTAAGGGCAAATGTTACACCCAGGACGCTGCGCTCGTCTAGTGAGCGTCGTTTGGCACTGCCGTCTGTGCAAGCACGGCAATCCAAACTATTCTCATTTGTAGTTCCACGTTGGTGGAACGAACTGCCTAGTACTACCAGAGCAGGGGCGTCCCTCTCTACCTTCAAGAAGCTTTTGAAGACCCAACTCTTCAGAGAGCACCTCCCTTCCTAACTGGCACCTTGACTAGCGCTTAACTTGCACTTCAGCAGTTACATTCCTGCACTTCTTTTTCCTTTCTAGGTCGTTTTTCTAATTCTTATGTAAAGTAGTATTTATTGTTACACCATGTTTTTTATTGCTCTTAGCTTGACTGTTCCCTCCCTTGTACCTCGCTTTGGACAAAAGCGTCTGCTAAATGACTAAATGTAAATGACTGACTTTGACCTCTGCCTCAGGTATCTCTGGCTGTAGATACCATGTGTGTCATGCTCACATCATACCACTTCCCATCTGTAATGTACAGTGAGTATGAGATCGAGAGGAATCGAGTAGATGGAGTGATATTAGAATATTCTAGGTGTCAGGGTATCAGGTAGGACTCAGACCACCTTAAGTGAGTTTTATTTACTTTGGGGTAACAGGGTGCAACATACAAGGGCAAAAGCCTTTCAAAACATTGGCCTGTGTGGGCATATTATTCAGTGAGTATTAGGCCTGTATTAGAGTTTTATAGACCTGTATTACAGTATAAATAGGCCTGTATGAGAGTATTATAGGCCAGTATGAGAGTATTATTCTCATAATGGCGCTTGTGTAGCGGCCGTGGAGATCTCGTGCAGGAGATAGTTTGGTGATACTATAGCCTGCATGGAGAATACCAAAAAAATTCCTAGTATCTGTATACATGGCGAAATAAAGTTGAATTGAATTGAATTGAATTGGAATTGAATTATAAAGTGAGTATTAGGCCTGTATTAGAGTTTTATAGGCCTGTATTAGAGTATTATAGGCCTGTATGAGAGTATTATAAAGTGAGTATTTGGTCTGTATGAGAGTATTATAGACCTGTATGAGAGTATTATAAAGTGAGTATTTGGTCTGTATGAGAGTATTATAGGCCTGTATTAGAGTATTATAAAGTGAGTATTATAGGCCTGTGTTAGAGTATTATTGGCATGTATGAGAGTATTATAGGCCAGTATGAGAGTATTATAGGCCAGTATTAGAGTATTATTGGCATGTATGAGATTATTATAGGCCTGCATGAGAGTATTATAAAGTGAGTATTTGGTCTGTATGAGAGTATTATAGACCTGTATGAGAGTATTATAAAGTGAGTATTTGGTCTGTATGAGAGTATTATAGACCTGTATGAGAGTATTATAAAGTGAGTATTTGGTCTGTATGAGAGTATTATAGGCCTGTATTAGAGTATTATAAAGTGAGTATTATAGGCCTGTGTTAGAGTATTATTGGCATGTATGAGAGTATTATAGGCCAGTATGAGAGTATTATAGGCCAGTATTAGAGTATTATTGGCATGTATGAGATTATTATAGGCCTGTATGAGAGTATTATAAAGTGAGTATTTGGTCCGTATTAGAGTATTTCAGCCTATTAACCGCACTGTATATAAACCGCATTACAGTATTTCATGTCATTTCATAAAACAAACCGGTGTATTGGTCCGTATTAGAGTATTTCAGCCTATTAACCGCACTGTATATAAACCGCATTACAGTATTTCATGTCATTTCATAAAACAAACCGGTGTATTGATCGCAGGTTATTGAACACTACGCCATGCCATGTAGTTGTGGTGTGGGCGCTACTAGCCATTTCAAAGTTGCATAAAGTAGGGAAGGTCATTTCAAGCAGGAATATACTACACTTACACCCCTCCCCACATGCACAGACACACACACACACACACACACACACACACACACACACACACACACACACACACAAATACCCCATTCTCACTCACAGCGAAGACCATTTCTTGAAAATGTATTTAGTGTTGTGGTGTGGGAATGGACATTAAGTGTTGCTAATTGAAAGTCTAATTGTTAGTTGATGTTCTAGTTCCATGAACGATACGTTCTGAAATGCTTGCAGTGGGAATTGCAACCATTAAATGTATGTGTTTGAGAAGGGTAAGGGGGGACATCTCCCCCCTCATTGGCTAACATTTCATTTGTATCAGAGTCGGCCCTTGCTCTGTCGATGTCCCATTATTTCTCTCAAGATTGTTCAATGTCTATGTGAAGCCATGTAACGTCACCCGCAAGTGGTTGTGATCACTTTGAACCCAAGACTTTTATTTGTGAGCTGATTTTGAGAAATTAAACATTGCAGCTGACGTTGTGTTTCCTGGTTGCTATGGTTATATATAGTTGTTAAGGAAACTTTTTAATGACCTTAAATGTTTTAAATGGATGAGTGCCATTGGCATGAAATGACAGCTAGTTATCTAGCCGATGTTATAGTCTCCTCGATTTAACTTTCAATTATAGCAGAGAAAGGTAGAAACCCTCTGGGTGCCTGTACAGCTTCATATCAACAAGTTCATATTCATGAGTTCATGTTCAAACATATTAACATGAGTTTATCACGTGCTAGCAGCTGCCAACTGTTAAAAGGGTTCCCTAAACTAGAGATAGCAAGGATAGTTAAATGCTGGCCAATACCCTCCCATGTTTTGCCCCATACACACACACAAACACACACACACACACACACACACACAAACACTTACACACACTCATGTACACACACACACACACACACACACACACACACACACACACACACACACTCACACACAGTGCATGTAACCATGCCCAACGGCACAGGTTTGTACAACATGCCGTTGCAGTGAAATGATTTCCATAGCTTTGCTGAGCTTCAGAATTTGAATTGACAGGTGTAGGAGTTGCATTACAATTTGATGGTTTGCAATACTTAATAGAAATGTTTCATATTTTTGCCTTATTCGACCTTATGCAGACATAGATTGGTACAGAGGAACAGGCAGGAGATTTAGTTTGTTTGTTTGTGTTTACTTGATTCCATCAATGTAAAACGGTGTGCACTTGTGAGAAGGGCCTGAGAAACATCTATGGGGGAGAGCCAGAGGAAGAGGATCCTCTTTATGTTCCGTCTGAGCCACTGCTGAGCTCACACACTGGTACCTCTCTGACTACTGGGTATCTGGCGCCACCTAGTGGACACTTTGATGTAGTACATCTAAGGATATGATGGGATCCTAAGAAACATTATACTCCCCTATGAACTTATATGTTCCAGTACCCAGTACCAGAGGGGTGAAAGCAGGATATCTGACTTTACTAAACAGCAGCTCTTGCTCTTATTTCTGGATGACATGATAATGAGGCCTAGTCCCTTATCTTGATTATGGTTAGTATCATTGATATTTTGCTGGAGGTGGGAGATGTGGTCTATTTGAAGCTGTGGCCCAATGCACGGGTCTATGACAGCTATAACCACCACACCACCTTCTCTGGCCACCTGCTCTTCCCCATGTGAGGGAAGGAGTAGATTGATGTAGAAGTTATGTTGGGTGTGGAGTGACGCTAGCAGTGATAAACAGAGACAGAATGGAACACACTCCTCTCCTTGTTTCCTACATGGTCACTGGGTGGGTCTGGGCAAGACTTTTATTGTGACATAAAGTCAGGGTTGCTGGATCTGTGCTTACTGTGCTTACTGTGCTTACTGTGCTTACTGTGCTTATTTTGACTCCAGTCTTAGACACTTCAGAGGAGCTACAGGGCTACTAGACTGTGTGTGTAATTATATCTAACTGTACTGCTTCACTCTTAGATTGTATTTTAAGTATTTCAAGACTACTCTGAAACTGTTCCAACTTGCCACCACCATTGGCTTCAGTTGGTTTCACTCAAATCAAGAAAGGCTACTAATTGCTGGGTTGCAGTTGAAAGACACTCCCACAGCAATCAGGTCACTTTGGCAAGGCAGAAACTGGGAGGGCCTTCAGCCGGGTGCAATCAGTGAACATGCTACTTCCATAGGGCTGTTGCTGAAGCGTCAGCGGAAGTGTCAGCCCTCGTGCTCAGCCCTTTTTGGGTAAAGACGTGCAAGTCTACCTGTACAAGTCCACCGAAACAAGGCTCACAAACAAGGTAAACTTTTCATTTTGATTCTGCCATAGCCATGTGTCACAGTAGCATCTCTGTTGTCACTGGTTGTCAAAAAAGATCACAGCGCAGCAGACGACAGCGCAACCTGGGTAATCTCCGCTCACTTCAACATACCTCTTCGGCTGTAACCTCTTTCTCTGTTGGCCTGTGGAACTGTCAGTCTGCAGTCAGGAAAGCTGATTTCATCTCAGGTTATGCCAACCACCTCTCCCTAGGGCTCTTAGCTCTCACGGAGACATGGATCACACCTGAAAACAATGCTACCCCGGCAGCACTCTCCACCAACTATGCCTTCTCCCATACTCCCCGGCCATCTGGTCGTGGAGGTGGGACGGGGCTGCTGATTTCAGACAACTGGAAATTCACTCCACTGCTGCCTTCAAACAGGTATGCCTCCTTTGAATATCATGCAATTATGGTAACTGCTCCTGTTAAAACTTATGTGATTGTTATCTACCGTCCACCAGGACAACAGGGTGACTTCGTCCATGAGCTGGACACCCTGCTGTCATCCATCCCTGAGCAGGAGTGTCCAACACTCATCCTTGGCGACATGAACATCCACCTAGACAATCCCAACTCAGCTGACTTTCGGACCCTGGTTCACTCGTTCGACCTACAACAGGTCCCCACTCCTCCAACTCACAAAGCAGGAAAAGAGCTTGACCTCATCCTTGCTCGGAACTGCACCACGGACAACCTAACGGTAACCCCTCTGCATCGCTCGGACCACTTCTTCATTCGCTTCGATGTTCGGCTCATTGAGCAACCCTCTGTCCCCCCTCCGATGGTCTCGTTCCGGCGCAACCTCCGCAACCTCTCTCCCACCCACTTTTCCTCTCTGGTTTCTTCTGCTCTTCCACCTTTATCCACTTTCTCCTCACTAGGTGTCGATGATGCCACAGAATCACTCTGCTCCACTCTGAGCTCATGCTTGGATACTTTGTGTCCACTTTCCACCAGACCTGCTCGTTCTACCCAGTCTCATTCGTGGCTGAGTGATACCCTCCGAACGCAGCGCTCCAATCTCAGAGCGGCTGAGAGAAAGTGGCACAAATCTGCAGCACTGGACGATCTTGCAAGCTACCAGACACTGCTGGCCTCCTTCTCATCCAGCATCACTGCTGCTAAGAAGACTTTTTTCAACGACAAGATCAACGGTGCAACTGACGCTCGGAAACTATTCTCCACCTTCAAAACTCTGCTCTACCCTCCTCCTCCTCCCCCAGCTACTAACCTCACTGCTGATAACTTTGCTTCCTTTTTCACAGAGAAAGTGGCAGCCATCGGGAAACAGTTCGACCAACTGTCTCCCCCCCCTAAGGGCGCAACCGTCAATGGCTCATCATTTCCTTCTTTCACCCCTCTCAGCGAGAGTGAGGTCTCCAAAATCCTAACAGGTAGCCGTCCAACTACATGCCCGCTGGACCCCATCCCATCCAATATCCTTCAAGCCATATCGCCTGCCGTCTTACCGGCAATAACACAGGTGATTAATGCTTCATTTAATTCTGGAACATTCCCTTCTTCATTTAAAGTGGCTCGGGTAACACCGCTGCTCAAGAAGCCGTCTCTCGATCCCACTCAGGTGGGAAACTATCGACCGGTCTCACTTCTCACGCTCCTATCAAAAACCATTGAGAGGGCAGCTTCCAAACAGGTCACAGAGTTCCTAGCAAGGAACAATCTCCTCGATCCAAACCAGTCTGGATTCAAAAGTGGTCACTCCACCGAAACAGCCCTGTTGTCTGTGACGGAGGCCTTGAAAACAGCTAGAGCAGCAGCTCAATCCTCAGCTCTCGTCCTGCTTGATTTATCAGCTGCGTTTGATACAGTCAACCACCGCATCCTTCTGTCCATACTGTCAAGTATGGGCATTTCTGGCAAGGCGCACTCCTGGTTTGAATCGTACCTCACTGGGCGCTCGTTCAATGTGTCATGGCAAGGTCAGCTGTCTGTACCTCACCACCTTACCACAGGGGTGCCCCAAGGCTCGGTGATGGGACCACTTCTCTTTGCCATTTACACCACTTCGCTGGGCCCTATCATCCGCTCGCATGGTTTTTCCTATCATTGCTATGCCGATGATACTCAACTGTTTCTGTCTTTCCCTCCTGAGGACACCACTGTCTCGGCGCGGATCTCGGACTGTCTTGCTGATATATCCACATGGATGAAAAACCACCACCTTCAGCTGAACCTGGCCAAAACGGAACTGATGGTCTTTCCAGCCAAACAGGCCATCCACCACAACATCAGCATCAATATTGACTCCTTGTCTCTTGTTCCATCCAAAACAGCAAGAAACCTCGGGGTCATTATTGATGACCAACTGACTTTCACGGACCACATTGCCTCTGTCTCTAGGTCCTGCCGCTTTGCGCTATTCAACATCCGCAAAATCAGGCCGTACCTAACCCAGTATGCCACCCAGCTGCTGGTGCAAACCTTGGTGAATTCACGCCTTGATTACTGCAACGCCCTCCTAACGGGCCTGCCGGCTTGCGTGGTGAAACCACTACAAATGATCCAGAACGCGGCGGCGCGTCTGGTGTTCAACCAACCGAAGAGGGCACACGTCACCCCGCTACTCATTGACCTCCACTGGCTGCCTGTAGCTGCTCGCATTAAGTTCAAGTCACTTATGCTTGCCTACAAAGTGCTTGATGGTTCTGCTCCCACCTACCTAAATGCTCTTGTAAAGGCAAATGTTACACCCAGAATGCTGCGCTCTTCTAGTGAGCGTCGTTTGGCACTGCCGTCTGTGCAAGCACGGCAGTCCAGACTATTCTCATTTGTAGTTCCACGTTGGTGGAATGAGCTGCCCAGCACTACCAGAGCAGGGGCGTCCCTCTCTACCTTTAAGAAGCTTTTGAAGACCCAACTCTTCAGAGAGCACTTCCCGTCCTAACTGGCACTTCGACTAGTGCGTAACTTGCAATTACAGCAGTTACACTTCTGCACTCTTTCTTTCTTTTTATTTCATTTTGTTATATTTCTAATGTAAAGTAGTATTTATTTATTGTTACACCAGGTTCTATTGCTCGTAGCTTGAATATTCTCTCCCTTGTACGTCGCTTTGGACAAAAGCGTCTGCTAAATGACTAAATGTAAATGTAAATGTAAAATCTGTTGTTTTGATAAGTTAATCAGATTACAGGATTGAATAGTCTGTATGTATTCTGCTAAATCAGGTTTTTTTGCATTGTTATCTACCGATTGTTCTACTGGATGTTAAAGGACTTTTATACACTATTAGTATGTTAACATGCATTTGCAGGCACTTTAGTTATGAAACCTTCCTCCAAAGGCTTTGTCATTTTTATTACTTACTCAGATACTGTATATTCGTATCAACTCACTGATGTCCTTCTTATTTCTTGTTCACATTTGAGTTTATACTTGTTATAATATTTGCAATCATTCTTGAATGCAAAATCTCTCTCTCACACACACACAAACTTCCTTGTGTCTAAAATGTGCGTTGTTTTTAATGAAAGCACTTCATGACAGATTGGTCAGTTAAGTTACGAGAAGTAGACCAAATGACATAAACACAAAGAGCCCTGGGAGGAGTCTCTGGATATGAACACTTACAGTATTTATTACTTTTAAACAAAAATAAATTCAAATCAAAAATCGAATAAACTATTTATTATGTTTACAGCTGATGGAACATGAGAGTTGGGATATGACATCACGGTAAAGTCACAGGAAAGAACATCAGCCTCTCAGAAATAATCAAACAGCAGAACTAATCAGACTACATCTACAACACATCACATTACATTTTCACTTTTCATTCAACATTATCAAACGACTATGGAGTTAAAAAAGTTTCAAAATTCAGAAATATGTCACGCGATTCACAAATGTAATTCCTGATTCACATATAATTATGAATACATTTAAGTGATGAAAACATTTAACCCCACTATTTACTATTATTATTATTTACATATATATTTTATATATTATTTACTATTATTTAGAAGCTTGTTCCTCTATGTGTCTGTGGTGGGTCTGTAGTCAGTCACAGAGCAATGGCTTCACACAGCTTCCCCTGTCTACATCTGAATGATTAAACTATCTCCTTGAGATCGAACTCTTTGAAGGCGATCTGAAGACATTTACTCACTCTCCCATGGCCACACTCCATCAGACAACCAAAGTGACCCTCCTCCTCACAGCAGGTGAGGTCTGAGTAGCCACTTTCCCCCTTGTGGATGATGTGGGGTTTACCCCAGGGGTCGTGTTCCTGGAGAGACTTTCTCATGTAGACCCCGAGGTCCAGCCTGTCCGGGCCTGTCGGGTGGCTGAAGAGCAGAGCCGTCTCTGAGGATCCCACTCCTCCTGCTGGAAGCTCACTGGCAGGGAACCCCAACACACTCCCCTGGCAGCCGTTTGGCGTCTCCTCTAGCGTTCGGTTTTTGAGGGGGAAAAGGGTAAAACTTGCCCCGCCGTCGTCACTCAGTGCCTCTACCCGTGGCACCAGTGCTCCGGTGCTGCGAGCGTTCAGATACACCTGCCTCCTACCCTCCCCGTCAGACACCTCGGCCAGCTGGCACTCACCGGACTCCACGGCGATGGGCTGGCCTGCCTTCCAGGTGTTCAGGTCCTCGCTGCGCAGCACCACAGCATGGGTCTCCACACTCTTACCAGAGTACACCTTCACATAGGCAGGCACGAGCAGTGGGCCGCTTCTCAGCTGGATCCCGTGGCCCGGTCCCACAGCAAAGGTTTGGTAATTGGTAAACTTGACACTGCTCGTTAAGTCTGTTAAACCACTCCAGGTCACCCCGCGGTCTGTGCTGGTGATGTAGCTTAAACAAGTCTGGCCTGGCTTGAGCTGACCTTCCGAAGTGTTACCCTTGATGCAGATGAAGAACAGAAACAGTGTTTTTGAGTTCCTTTCAAAGACTGGACAGGGGTTCATGGTGCGGTAGCCATCTTTGAACGCCTCCTTCACGTCCTCTGTGGAAGACCACTGGAAATAACATAAGAAGTTTGAAATGAACAGTGGGCACAAAAAGACTACAGTGTACATGATTTATTGGCCACTACTGTAGTTTCTATTCTATTCTATTCCATTGGGAATTTTCTGCCAAACAGTGTTTCCACGGAAGGTGTCAGAGGCACTGACCAGTAATTAACCAGAGCCTAGCAGTCCTAGTGGTACTTACCAGTGGTCAGTGAAAGGTGTATACCATCTGGATTTCTAAATAAGAAGAGGCGCCCTATACAGGTGACCTCTACAGTAACTCTGTAGGTGCAACAAAACCATATCAGGACTTA
>NC_045155.1:25848494-25858494 GCF_900700415.2 Clupea harengus
TTGAAAAACAAAACAAAACCATCAAAATTGTGCTTAAGCATTTGAGAAAAACTGTAAATACAAGGGTCCAGTACTGAGCAGAGGCTTCTAAAGTGACTTATATAGGTACCCTGCAATGGCCAGGAAACATACTCAGATTACCCACTTAGGGGGCAGCGATGCTAACCACTGTACCACTAACACTAAGAATGCCACCAAGAGGCCACACTTATGGCATCAGTTGACGCTGGGGAATTTTTAGTTTGTTTGTTTTAAGGGCACATAGTCATCCTATGTGTGTGTGTGTGTGTGTGTGTGTGTGTGTGTGTGTGTGTATGTGTGTGTGTGTGTGTGTGTGTGTGTGTGTGTGTGTGTGTGTGTGTGTTTGTGTGTGTGTGTGTGTGTGTGTGTGTGTGTGTGTGTGTGTGTGTGTGTGTGTGTGTGTGTGTGTGTGTGTGAGTAAGGGCACATAGTCATCCTACCCCTCTACTCCATCACCTTCCCCTTCATTCATTCAGCACAAAACACCATCAGTAGCAGTGTGTGTATGTGTGTGTGTGTGTGTGTGTGTGTGTGTGTGTGTGTGTGTGTGTGTGTGTGTGTGTGTGTGTGTGTGTGTGTGTGTGTGAGTGTGTGTGTGTATGAGGGGGGAATATATGTAAGGGAATGTGTATGTATAACATGAGTTCAGTGGTGTGTCTGTTGGTTTCTAAGTATGTCTGTATGTAAAGGAGGCATGGTTTGTGTGTGTGTGTGTGTGTGTGTGTGTGTGTGAGTGTGTGTGTGTGTGTGTGTGTGTGTGTGTGTGTGTGTGTGTGTGTGTGTGTGTGTGTGTGTGTGTGTGTGTGTGTGTGTGTGTGTGTGTGTGTGTGTCTGTGTGTGTGTGTGGTTTCTGTTTCTGTGTTTTTTCTATGTAACTGTAATTAAGATGTATTACGTATGACCAGGAAATCACAGATTCATCAATCATTGCTAGCTGCCAAAGGGGAATTCCCACAGCCAGTTCAGGTTATTGTTCAAGGTGTCCTGGAAGAAAACTTCCTTCCTTTTGCTCTGACAATGTTCCCCAACTCTGAGGAGTGTTTTTTCCAGCAGGACAATGCTCCATGCCACACAGCCAGTGAAGGTGTGGATGAAGGACCACCAGATCAGGACCCTGTCGTGGCCAGCCCAATCTCCAGACCTGAATCCCATTGAAAACCTCTGGAATGTGATCAAGAGGAAGATGGATGGTCACAAGCCATCAAACAAAGCCGAGCTTCTTGCATTTTTGCTCCAGGAGTGGCATAAAGTCACCCAACAGCAATGTGAAAGACTGGTGGAGAGCATGCCAAGACACATGAAAGCTGTGATTGTAAATCAAGGTTATTCCACCAAATATTGATTTCTAAACTCTTCCTAAGTTAAAACATTAGTATTGTGTTGTTTAACAGTGAATATGAACTTGTTTTCTTTGCATTATTTGAGATCTGAAAACACTGCATCTTTTTTGTTATTTTGACCAGTTGTCATTTTTCTGCAAATAAATGATTCTTCAAATTTACTCAACACATACCAATACATAGTAAAACCAGAGAAACTGATCATTTTGAAGTGGTCTCTTAATTATTTCCATAGCTGTATTTTGTATTGTACTAGAAACATAAAGTGTGATTTGTCTCCCTCTGGTGTTTTGAATCAGTAGCTCATATTCAGAGGTAAGGCTGGGAGAAAACAGGACACATGGAGCTGGAGCTCTGGGCTGCTGTCTGGATGCTGCTTCCCCCATGTGTGTGAATACAAAATGACTCTTTCATGAGGTCAGTCATTCTGTGTCCCTTCCAGTATGTGTGACTATTACACCTCTAATGTATAAAGCATTATGCTAAAGGAGCTAGCGCTAAGCTGAGATGTGAGTGTGAACTCCTCTGCACCTCCCTCCCAGTACCAGTGCCAGAGAGGTGAAAGCAGGAGATGGGTTGAATGAACCCATAATGATTTCAGTCAAATATCTGAGTTTACTGAACAGCAGCTCTTGCTCTTATTTCTGGATGACAAGATAATGAGGCCTAGTCCCTTATTTTGATCTTGGTTAGTATCATTGATATTTTGCTGGAGGTGGGAGATGTGGTCTATTTGAAGCTGTGGCCCAATGCACGGGTCTATGACAGCTATAACCACCACACCACCTTCTCTGGCCACCTGCTCTTCCCCATGTGAGGGAAGCAGTAGACTGATGTAGAAGTTATGTTGGGTGTGGAGTGACGCTAGCAGTGAGAAACAGACAGAATGGAACACACTCCTCTCCTTGTTTCCTACGTGGTCACTGGGTGGGTCTGGGCAAGACTTTTAGTGTGACATAAAGTCAGAGTTCTTTCTATTTGGTTGCTGGATCTGTGCTTACTGTTGTTTTGATTGGTTAATCAGATTACAGGATTGAATGGTCTGTACTTATTCTGCTGAATCAGGTTTTTTTGCATTGTTATCTACCGATTGCTTTGCTGGATGTTAAAGGATTTGTATACACTATTAGTATGTTAACATGCATTTGTAGGCACTTTAGTTATGAAACCTTCCTCCAAAGGCTTTGTCATTTTTATTACTTACTCAGATATATTCGCAATCATTCCTTGAACGCAAAATCTTTTTCTCACACACACACAAAACTCCTTGTGTCTAAAATGTGCGTTGTTTTTAATGAAAGCACTTCAGGACAGAATGGTCAGTTAAGTTACGAGAAGTAGACCAAATGACATAAACACAAAGAGCCCTGGAAGGAGACTCTGGATATGAACACTTACATTATTTATTACTTTTAAACAAAAATAAATTAAAATCAAAAATCAAATAAACAATTTATTATGTTTACAGCTGATCTAATGAAATGGAAACATGAGAGTTGGGATATGACATCACGGTCAAGTCACAGGAAAGAACATCAGCCTCTCAGAAATAATCAAACAGCAGAATTAATCAGACTGCATCTACAACACATCACATTACATTTTCACATGTCATTCAACATTATCAAACGACTGTAACTATGGAGTTAAAAAAGTTTCAAAATTCAGAAATATGTCACACTTTTCACAAATGTAATTCCTGATTCACATATAAATATGAATACATTTAAGTGATGAAAACATTTAACCCCACTATTTACTTGAGATCGAACTCTCTGAAGGCGATCTGAAGACGTTTACTCACTTCCCCCTTGCCACACTCCATCAGACAACCAAAGTGACCCTCCTCCTCACAGCAGGTGAGGTCTGAGTATCCACTGGGCCCTGGGTGGATGATGAGGGGTTTACTCCAGTAGTCGTGGTCTTGGAGAGACTTCCTCAGGTAGACCCCGAGGTCCAGCCTGTCCGGGCCTGTCGGGTGGCTGAAGAGCAGAGCCGTCTCTGAGGATCCCCCTCCTCCTGCTGGAAGCTCCGTCTCTGAGGATCCCCCTTCTCCTGCTGGAAGCTCCCTGGCAGGGAACCCCAACACGCTCCCCTGGCAGCCGGGAGGCCTCTCCTTTAGCGTTAGCTGGTTAAGCAGGGTAAAACGTTCCCCGCCGTCGACACTCAGTGCCTCTACCCGTAGCTTCCCGGTGCTGCGAGCGTTCAGATACACCTGCCTCCTACCCTCCCTGTCAGACACCTCAGCCAGCTGGCACTCCCCGGACTCCACGCCGATGGGCTGGCCTGCCTTTCAGGTGTGGCACTCATCAGACTCCACGCCGATGGGCTGGACTGCCTTCCAGGTGTTCAGGTCCTCGCTGCGCAGCACCACAGAATGGGGCTTCACACTCTTACCAGAGTACACCTTCACATAGGCAGGCACGAGCAGTGGGCCGCTGCTCAGTTGGATCCCGTGGCCCGGTCCCACAGCAAAGGTTTGGTAATTGGTAAAGTTGACACTGCTCGTTAAGTCTGTTAAACCACTCCAGGTCTCCCCGCAGTCTGTGCTGGTGACGTAGCATAAACGAGTCTGGCCTGGCTTGAGCTTACCTTCCGGAGTGTTAATATCGATGCAGATGAAGAACAGAAACAGTGTTTTTGAGATCCTCTCAAAGACTGGACAGGGGTTCATGGTGCGGTAGCCATCTTTGGCCGCCTTCATCAAGTCCTCGGTGGGAGACCACTGGAAATAACATAACAAGTTTGAAATGAACAGTGGGCACAAAAAGACAGTGTACATGATTTATTGGCCACTACTGTAGTTTCTATTCTATTCTATTCCATTGGGAAGCTTCTACCAAACAGTGTTCAATGGAAGGTGTCAGAGGCACTGACCAGTAATTAACCAGAGCCTAGCAGTCCTCCTAGTGGTACTTACCAGTGGTCAGTGAAAGGTGTATACCATCTGGATTTCTAAATAAGAAGAGGCGACCTATACAGTAACTCTGTAGGTGCAACAAAACCATATCAGGACTTATACTCTCTGAGCTAAATATGAAGTATACTGCCACCATCCACAGTTAGAATCTGCCCCGTGGCAGGGGAATAGTTCTAAAACACAGATGTGAGGTGTAGGTGTTCTCGTGGGTACCTTCAGTGAGTGGTAGTATAGTATTAAAACACAAATGTGAGGTGTAGGTGTTCTCATGGGTACCTTCAGTGAGTGGTAGTATAGTATTAAAACACAGTTGTGAGGTGTAGGTGTGGCAGGGGAATAGTTCTAAAACACAGATGTGAGGTGTAGGTGTTCTCATGGGTACCTGCAGTGAGCCGCTGTGCCGCGTGCCTTTACTCATCATCAGATTCGTTGCGTCTGCATCGTTGGTAGAGGTGCGCTTCTCTGCAAATGCCAGGAATGTCTTCCATTCTTTAACGTAAAGAAGAGCTGGAATTCTGAAGTCATATTTTTTATCAGCAAACACAAGTGTTTCACTGCAGGAGGATTTATCAGCAAACTCAAGCGTTTCTCTGGAGTAGGATGTAGTGGCACAGCATTTAGTGGCACAGCATTTAGTGACACAGCATTTAGTGGCACAGCATCCCATCGTCAAGGTGTGTTCTGTAAGAAGAACAAATCATTTCAGTCAGTCTATCAGATGAATTCTGTAGTCAGAGATACAGTCATATCTGTTGAGATGGCCCCTCTGTTTACTGACTTAAGGAGAAGCAAGCCCAGCAGAACTTTATCAAACATGAGAGAACTCAAGAACATTTAAAAGTGAATTTACATTGATAAATAAAGCATTAATCCCAGCAAATGGTTATTTGGTTATGACTATGGTTTCAGGTTATAAAATGTGTCCACAGGTTATGAAGTCAGTGACTGTGAGTGTGTGTCCTGCATGGGCCCAGAGCCGAAGGTGTGTATGGGTAGTTTAGGATTCTACATCAAATATGAATATGACAAAAATGACAATTTGTGAAGTACCACATTTACATACAGGAAGGTATAAAGTATCATTGTCCTTAGAGTCTAAGTAGGAAAGAAGGCCTGGGGGAGTAAAAAAAAAACATTTGTGTTCCATAAACCAGAGACAGGAGCCTGGAGACTCTATGCCATAAACTCTCCAGGCTCCTGTCTCTGGTTTATGGAACACAAATCTTTTGTTTTTCACTCCCCCAGGGCTTCTTTCCTACAAAGAGACACTTAATGATTGTGTGACTGGTTACACTCAGCTTTGACTCACATCAGAAGAGTATGCTGACGGTGCTGATAGTGTAACCCACCTCAGAAGAGTATGCTGAACTTTAACTCACCTCAGAACAGTATGCTGAACTTTAACTCACCTCAGAAGAGTATTCTGAACTTTGACTCACCTCAGAAGAGTATGCTGAGCTTTAACTCACCTCAGAAGAGTATGCTGACGGTGCTGATAGTGTAACTCACCTCAGAAGAGTATGCTGACGGTGCTGATAGTGTAACTCACCTCAGAAGAGTATGCTGACGGTGCTGATAGTGTAACTCACCTCAGAAGAGTATGCTGACGGTGCTGATAGTGTAACTCACCTCAGAAGAGTTTGCTGACGGTGCTGAGCTTTAACTCACCTCAGAAGAGTATGCTGACGGTGCTGATAGTGGTGCTGTTCTCCAGCCTTCAGCAGGAAAGTGAGGTCACCTCCACTGCCTGAGTGTTTTTAAAGTGTCACTGGCTCCTCCTAGTGAACACGTCTTGTGAACTAATGCATCATAGAAGTTGGACAGCCCCACCTTCTATTTGTTCTCTCTCTCTCACCCACACACACACACACACATACACTTATCTCTCTCACTCACTCACACACACACACACACACACACACACACATCTCTCTCTCTCTCACACACACACACACACACACACACACACACACACACACACACACAGAGACACACAGACACACACAAAAGCATCGGTTATCCTGACGGAGTCAAACCAGTGCATCCAGCAGCATGTTGCCACAGCACATTACCACACAAGTATGGGCATCCATGATCCATTTAAAAGACAAACTACATTTCTGTGTACCGCTATTAACAATGTTGATTGTCTCAAGATTGTAGCATTTAATCTCAGCTGCCATTTGTGCTGTCTTGCCTCTCTCTCTCTCTCTCTCTCTCACACACACACAAACATACACACACACACACACACACACACACACACACACACACACACACACACACACACACACACACACACACACAGCTTAGCTGTCTTGCCAGCTTCAAACACGGTTCTGACATCCCATGTTCCGATGACGATGGTGGTCCTGGTAGAGATGATTGGCCTTGGAGCTTCCAGATGAATCTGACTTTCATACATCCTACAGCCTTCAGGTCCAGTCTCTCCCAGGGCCCTAGTTTCAGGTCCAGTCTCTCTCAGGGCCCTAGTTTTAGGTCTAGTCTCTCTCAGGGCCGTAGTTTAGTGAGTCTCTTGTTTGTGTTTCTGTAGCAAGAGGTTCTTCTACAGGAAGGGCTTGCTGGCCCCTTGCCCAACCCTCCTCCTTGTTCAGATGGGCTTGGGACTGGGTGCTGCACTGTTCATGAAAATGAGCATTAATAAATATATATGAAGAGAAATGAGAATGAATAAATATATATGAAGAGAAGTGATCATGAATAAATATATATGAAGAGAAATGATCATGAATAAATATATATGAAGAGTGTGAGTGTGTGTGTGTGTGTGTGTGTGTGAAGGGTGTATATATGTGAGGGAATGTAATGGAGATATGGTTTCTATGTGAATGTGTTTTTTCTATGTAACTGTAATTGTGATTCATTTCCTAATCAAGCAACTAAACAATAATCTACAGAGAATGAGAGGTTTATGACTGAAATCCTGATCATTTCCTGGCCTGTGTGTGTGGATGCTTTGTGACTTGACCAGGAAATCAGGGGGTTAGCTGACAAAGGGGAATTCCCACAGCCAGTTCATTTACTTAACCAGGAGGGCGGTTTCAGTTATGGAGACATTGAGTTCCGTGCTTCAGTTCCGTGCTTCAAAGATAAGACTTATCCATGACTTTTTGATTTCATGTGTATTTTTTGGCAGATATGTAAAATGATTCAGTTCCCCCACTCTGACCTCAGGCTTAGTAATAAGAATAATAATAAACTTTATTTGTATAGCACCTTTCATGCAAACCTATGCAGCTCAAAGTGCTTAACAGCAAAGAAACCGCGCTTACAAAGAAATGACATGCACAGTGAAAATAGACATCAATTAAACACAAAACCCAAAGGATAGAGTGCATGAAAAAAAGGGATAGAGTTCATAAAGACCCAAGACAAAAACTAGAATGCACAAAATGCATAACATAAGATAGAATATAAAACTCTGCAGAGATATAGTCTATCCAACCCCTTAACATCACACCATATCACGATGAAGATCAAAGTATAACACACCAAATAAAATAAAAAATAAATAAAAGCAAATTAAAAAGATTTATATATATACAGTGCAACGTCACAGCTAGTTAAAGGCTAAGGTGAAAAGCTCAGCGGTCCTACAGTGCTGTTAAGGGGCATTTCTCAGCTTGGTAAAGCGACGTGGTCCAGTTACAGAGCGCCAGACTGTTTGCCCGCTCTCAAATATGACCACTCGAATTCAGTGCAGAGGCTGAGCTGCATTCCTATCTCTATATTATATAATTAACAGTTCACTGCGGCATGTTTAGCCCAGATGATTTTAGCTAGGAACCTCAAAGCGTGTTGTCCACTTTTCGGTCTGTAACCAAATCCTAGTCAGACGTTACCAGAACACCGTTACCTGAAGAGCCTTCAAACTAAGAACTTCAGAAGAGGTCACAGTGGGTCAGAATTACCAATTTATTACCTGAGGTACAAGTGACTACTACCAGTTACAAAACAAGTCTAACGTGAAGAATATAAGTTTTAAACACCACATGAAACATAAAAACACTCAGAGAACATGAACATACCTGGTTGCTTCGAAGTGACTACACACACGGATGTGAGGGAGATCTGTAGACAGAATGCTCCAAGTTCTTTGACTGTCTTACCCTTAAGTATCCATTTTAGTCCTGCATCTGGCCTAATAATTACCCCCATAGATAAGAGGTTTCTCAAGATGAGAATCACACATTAACTAAATTTAGGGAGTTCTCATCCAAAATTGGGTTGAGCCCCCTCTAAAGAGAGATACCTTTGCACTTTCACAGAGACCAGAATGATCAGGTCTCTGATATCTATGTTTTAATTAATATATACAGCTGTAGAACTGAGACCATTTTCCTACTCAGACTGAGACCATTAAAATGAACCCAAACATGACAAAGAAATCATCTCACAATGCGATATTTCACTTTAGCACTCTTACACTCATTTCTCTGCCCCTAGTTTCACCCCGGCCTGGAAAAGCACAGAGAGAGAACCAGACACATAGGTTTGAGATAAGAGTCTCAGCAGGGGGTGGGAAAAATCAACAATTGGGACAGTGCATCTCTAGAATGTTTGTTGGGACCACCATAAACCAACACCCAGGCCCCACCAAATGAGAAGTTACCAGAGGAAGAATGCCATCTGTGATTTTCCACTGGACAGATCAATTTCTGTCTTACACAGCCAGGTCAGTGAAGGTGTGGATGAAGGACCACCAGATCAGGACCCTGTCATGGCCAGCCCAATCTCCAGACCTGAATCCCATTGAAAACCTCTGGAATGTGATCAAGAGGAAGATGGATGGTGTTGGTAACTGGAGAGGCTTGAGTGCGCCACCGTCAGCCAGACTGCATAAATTAATAACAGTGTTCTGGCGTGGCACCAGGCTCACACACACACACACACACTCACACACACATTCACACACACGCACACACACACACACACACACACACACTAGGGGTGTAAAAAATAACCGATACGTATTGATATCCGTTTTTAGCGTGTAAGATACGACTACATCAATGCGTGAAGTCCCGTATCGGTATTAAAATGACATGAACCGGTCTTTGCCGATTTTAAAAGTTATGAATCGGTTCACAAGCGTTTGTCTCTTCGTTTTTTTGCTACGCAAAACACAAAACACTCACTGACCTGTTGCATTTGATCTCAGTCAGAACAATGACAGCCTGTCATTGGCCAAAGCCCGTATAGCATAAACCAATCAGGCTGTATTCTCACAAATAATGCCAAGACCTGGAGAGAATGACAGATTACAACTAGCTACGCTAGTAATTTCAATGGCCAATGCTATGCTAGCTACCCCATTCATTTCAATGGACTATGCTATGCTAGCTACTTTAGCCAAGGAAGATAAATCGTTGTTGATTGCGTGTTTCTACAGACATCCTCGGATTTAAATTATTATTATAATAATAATAAATAGGAGAATATTTTTATCATTAACAATTATGTTTAACATTTATAGTCATGATTCCGAGACCGAGCCATTGTGATGTCCTAACATAAATAAAAGCACTATATGAACACTGCAAATGGCAGTGAATAAATAAATAAGCACTAAACTCAATCGCGTGGATATAGACATAGTGGAATAGAATGGACACATCTAAATTCTGCAACAGTACCTCCACCTCTTCCCTGGTGAAATTAGGTCTGGGTTTACCGGTGCTTGCTTTGAAATGATTTT
>NC_045155.1:25863494-25865994 GCF_900700415.2 Clupea harengus
TCAGTATGTTGCTAGCAACCAGTGTGTTATTACAGTGTGTGGTTAAGGTGTGTGTGGAGTATGTGTGGTTCTGAAACAAAGTAGAAAGGGGAAAACAATAAGTACAAAGCTACTACGTAGCCAGCGCACACATATCTACGCTGACATATTAACTCAACAGGCTAGTCAGCTCACGGTATCACTAAGCATGTAAAATGACTAAGGCCCACAAACATATAGATACCCATTAGTAAGTCCGTAGCTACTAGGCGCCCTATACAATAACTCTGTAGGTGCAACAAAACCATATCAGGACTTATACTCTCTGAGCTAAATATGAAATATACTGTCACCATCCACAGTCAGCATCTGCCTACAGGTATGGGGTGTAGCCTTGGCAGGGGAATAGTATTAAAACACAGATGTGAGGTGTAGGTGTTCTCCTGAGTACCTGCAGTGAGTGGTAGTATAGTATTAAAACACAGATGTGAGGTGTAGGTGTTCTCATGGGTACCTTCAGTGAGTGGTAGTATAGTATTAAAAAACAGATGTGAGGTGTAGGTGTTCTCCTGAGTACCTTCAGTGAGTGGTAGTATAGTATTAAAACACAGATGTGAGGTGTAGGTGTTCTCATGGGTACCTGCAGTGAGTGGTAGTATAGTATTAAAACACAGATGTGAGGTGTAGGTGTTCTCCTGGGTACCTGCAGTGAGTGGTAGTATAGTATTAAAACACAGATGTGAGGTGTAGGTGTTCTCCTGGGTACCTGCAGTGAGTGGTAGTATAGTATTAAAACACAGATGTGAGGTGTAGGTGTTCTCCTGGGTACCTTCAGTGAGCCGCTGTGCCGCGTGCCTTTACTCATCACCAGATTTGTTGCGTCTGCATCGTTGGAAGAGGTGAGCTTCTCTGCAAACGCCAGGAATGTCTTCCATTCTTTAACGTAAAGAAGAGCTGGAATTCTGAAGTCATAGTTTTTATCAGCAAACTCAAGTGTTTCACCGCAGGGGGATGTAGTGGCACAGCATTTAGTGGCACAGCATTTAGTGACACAGCATTTAGTGGCACAGCATCCCATCGTCAAGGTGTGTTCTGTAAGAAGAACAAATCATTTCAGTCAGTCTATCAGATGAATTCTGTAGTCAGAGATACATTCATATCTGTTGAGATGGCCACTCTGTTTACTGACTTAAGGAGGTGTGTGTGTGTGTGTGTGTGTGTGTGTGTGTGTGTGTGTGTGTGTGTGTGGGGTGAGCAGGCCCCTCTGTTTGATGACTTAAGGAGAAGCAAGCCCAGCAGAACTTTCTCAAACATGAGAGTACTGCACACACACACACAAACACACACACACATACACATCTCTCTCTCATTCACTCACTCACTCACTCACTCTCACACACACACACACACACACACACACACACACACACATTTTGTTGATCATATTGTGTTAAATGGTTTCTTAAGTTCTATTCATAGTTCAGTTCAGTCCCTGAAGCTTGTCACCTACAGGACAATCGCAATAACTTTGATAATAAATGCCTAGACCAAAACATTTAAAAGTGAATTTACATTGATAAATAAAGCATTAATCCCAGGAAATGGTTATTTGGTTATGATTATGGTTCCAGGTTATAAAATGTGTCCACAGGTTATAAAGTCAGTGACTGTGAGTGTGTGTCCTGCATGGGTCCACAGCCGAAGGTGTGTATGGGTAGTTTGGGATTCTACATCAAATATGAATATGACAAAAATGACAATTTGTGAAGTACCATATTTACATACAGGCTAGTATGAAGTATCATTATCCATAAACTCTCTAGCCTCCTGTCTCTGGTTTTTGGAACACAAATATTTTGACTCCCCCAGGCCTTCTTTCCTACAAACAGACACTTAATGATTGTGTGACTGGTTACACTCAGCTTTGACTCACCTCAGAAGAGTACACGCAGCTTTAACTTACCTCAGAAGAGTATGCTGACGGTGCTGATAGTGTAACTCACCTCAGAAGAGTACACGCAGCTTTAACTCACCTCAGAAGAGTATGCTGAGCTTTAACTCACCTCAGAAGAGTATGCTGACGGTGCTGATAGTGTAACTCACCTCAGAAGAGTATGCTGACGGTGCTAATAGTGTAACTCACCTCAGAAGAGTATGCTGACGGTGCTGATAGTGTAACTCACCTCAGAAGAGTACACGCAGCTTTAACTCACCTCAGAAGAGTATGCTGAGCTTTAACTCACCTCAGAAGAGTATGCTGACGGTGCTGATAGTGTAACTCACCTCAGAAGAGTATGCTGACGGTGCTAATAGTGTAACTCACCTCAGAAGAGTATGCTGACGGTGCTGATAGTGTAACTCACCTCAGAAGAGTACACGCAGCTTTAACTCACCTCAGAAGAGTATGCTGAGCTTTAACTCACCTCAGAAGAGTATGCTGACGCTGCTGATAGTGTAACTCACCTCAGAAGAGTATGCTGACGGTGCTGATAGTGTAACTCACCTCAGAAGAGTACACGCA
>NC_045155.1:25870994-25938494 GCF_900700415.2 Clupea harengus
AAACTACGGCCCTCAGAGAGAGACTGGACCTGAAACTAGGGCCCTGAGGGAGACTGGACCTGAAACTAGGGTCCTGAGAGAGATTGGACCTGAAGGCTGGAGGATGTATGAAAGTCAGATTCATCTGGAAGCTCCAAGGCCAATCATCTCTACCAGGACCACCATCGCCATCAGAACATGGGATGTCAGAACCGTGTTTGAAGCTGGCAAGACAGCTAAGCTGTGTGTGTGTGTGTGTGTGTGTGTGTGTGTGTGTGTGTGTGTGTGTGTATGTGAGAGAGAGAGAGATGTGTGTCTGTGTGTGTGTGAGAGAGAGAGGTATGTTTGTTTATGTGTGTGTGTGAGAGAGAGAGAGAGATGTGTGTTTGTATGTGTGTGTGTGTGTGTGTGTGTGTGAGTGATTGAGAGAGAGATATGTGTGTGTGTGTGAGAAAGAGAGGGAGAGAGAGAGATGTGTGTGTTTCAGAAAGAGAGAAAGAGAGAGAGAGAGATGTTTGTGTGTATGTGTGTGTATAGAGACTGGACCTGAAGGCTGGAGGATGTATGAAAGTCAGATTCATCTGGAAGCTCCAAGGCCAATCATCTCTACCAGGACCACCATCGCCATCAGAACATGGGATGTCAGAACCGTGTTTGAAGCTGGCAAGACAGCTGAGCTGAGCTGTGTGTGTGTGTGTGTGTGTGTGTGAGAGAGAGAGAGAGAGATATTTGTGTGTATGTGTGTGTATATGAGTGAGTGAGTGAGTGAGAGAGAGAGAGAGAACAAATAGAAGGTGGGGCTGTCCAACTTCTATGATGGATTAGTTCACAAGACGTCCAGGAGTTCACTAGGAGGAGCCAGTGACACTTTAAAAAGACTCAGGCAGTGGAGGAGACCTCACTTTCCTGCTGAAGGCTGGAGAACAGCACCACTATCAGCACCGTCAGCATACTCTTCTGAGGTGAGTTACACTATCAGCACCGTCAGCATACTCTTCTGAGGTGAGTTAAAGTCCAGAATACTCTTCTGAGGTGAGTTACACTATCAGCACCGTCAGCATACTCTTCTGAGGTGAGTTAAAGTTCAGCATACTCTTCTGAGGTGAGTTAAAGCTAAGTGTACTCTTCTGAGGTGAGTTAAAGCTGAGTGTACTCTTCTGAGGTGAGTTAAAGCTGAGTGTACTCTTCTGAGGTGAGTTAAAGTTCAGCATACTCTTCTGAGGTGAGTTAAAGCTGAGTGTACTCTTCTGAGGTGAGTTAAAGCTGAGTTTTCTCTTCTGAGGTGAGTTAAAACGGAGTGTAATCAGTCACACACTCATTATGTGTCTGTTTGTAGGAAAGAAATAAAGATTTGTGTTCCATAAACCAGACACAGGAGACTGGAGAGTTTATGGACAATCATACTTTCCTTCCTGTATGTAAATGTGGTACTTCACAAATTGTCATTTTTGCAATATTCATATTTTATATAGAATCCTAAACTACTCTTCCTCAGCCTGTTTTCCAATCAGAGTTGCTTGTTGTGTGGAGGGCGCAGAGTACACACCTTCGACCCATGCAGGACACACACTCACAGTCACTGACTTTATAATCTGTGGACACATTTTATAACCTGGAACCATAATCATAACCAAATAACCTTTTCCTGGGATTAATGCTGTGTTTGTCAGTGTAAATTCACTTTTAAATGTTCTGGTCTAGGCATTTATTATCTAGGAATAAAACTTTTAACCATTTAACACAATATGATCAACCAACTGACCACAGGTTTCAGAATCTGCAAGGCAGTACAAAAGAAAATCATTTCTAGAAGTTATCTCATGTTTGAGAAAGTTCTGCTGGGCTTGCTCCTCCTTAAGTTAGTAAACAGAGGGGCCATCTCACCAGACACACACACACACACACACACACATACACACACACACACTCCTCCTTAAGTCAGTAAACAGAGGGGCCTACTCAACAGATATGACTGTATCTCTGACTACAGAATTCATCTGATAGACTGACTGAAATGATTTGGTCTTCTTACAGAACACACCTTGACGATGGGATGCTCTGCCACTACATCCTCCTGCAGAGAAACACTTGTGTTTGCTGATGAAAAACAACACTTCAGAATTCCAGCTCTTCTTTACGTTAAAGAATGGCAGACATTCCTGGCATTTGCAGAGAAGCGCACCTCTCCCAAAGATGAAGACGCAAATAATCTGGTGATGAGTAAAGGCACACGCCAGCCTGACGGCTCACTACAGGTACCCATGAGAACACCTACACCTCACATCTGTGTTTTAATACTATACTACCACTCACTGAAGGTACTCAGGAGAACACCTACACCTCACATCTGTGTTTTAATACTACTCCCCTGCCACGCCTACACCTCACATCTGTACTTTAGTACTGTAGGCGGATGCTGACTGTGGATGGTGGAAGTATATTTCATATTTAGCTCAGAGAGTATAAGTCCTGATATGGTTTTGTTGCACCTATAGAGTTACTGTATAAGGGCGCCTCTTCTTATTTAGAAATCCAGATGGTATACACCTTTCACTGACCACTGGTATGTACCACTAGGACTGCTAGGCTCTGGTTACTTACTGGTCAGTGCCTCTGACACCTTCCATTGAACACTGTTTGGTAGAAGCTTCCCAATGGAATGGAATAGAATAGAAACTACAGTACTGGCCTATAAATCATGTACACTGTAGTCTTTGGCCCTGTCCCAATACTACCATTTCACCCTACCACTTCAATGAAGTGCCCTTCACTGGGGTGTGCCCCTTCACAACGGAGTGAGAAGTGTCAAGGGATTGAAATCTTTACCTGCAAAATGGGACACCACTCGATGCTTCACTGTAGGCTACGTTTGCCAAAAACTCAAGGCAAACAGTGTTCCTATGTTTTTGCGAATTTGAACACACGTCAGGTTTTCAGGTTTTGGCAAACATATTTACCCACATGTCATAATAAAATAGCGTTTTTTACATCCTAACGTTAACGTTACTCGGCTACTCTCAGCAGCATAGACAGACGTTCATTTGTGAAATAGCGATTTTTTTCTAACAATCATATTTTACTCAACTGTAAGGAATATTATTTTGCATATTGATCAGCTAGATATCCCGATGTGTTTCACATTGTTTTAATAGTTATTTGCGAAGATATACTACATTTGTAAACTTCTTTTTCTGCACTGGCAGCCATCTTTCTTCAAAATGTTTGGAGTCAGTCAGTTACCAAGGTGTTTGCAAGGCATCCTGGGAAATGTAATCTTTCCCTTCAGCCGTAGTCTGCCTCTGATCACACTCCGTTTGAAGGGGTTGTTTGAAGGGTTGAACCATAGACATATATACAGTTTATCTATGGGTTGAACAACACTTCCCCTTCGGTCTAAAAGAATTGGGACACCCTACCCCTTCACGCGAACGCGCAAACGAAGGGGAAGGGCGAAGTGCTAGGGTGAAGTGGTAGTATTGGGACGGAGCCTTTTTGTGCCCACTGTTCATTTCAAACTTGTAATGTTATTTCCAGTGGTCTTCCACAGAGGACTTGAAGGAGGCGGCCAAAGATGGCTACCACACCATGAACCCCTGTCCAGTCTTTGAAAGGAACTCTGTTACTGGAACACTGTTTCTGTTCTTCATCTACCTCAAGGGTAAAACTCCGGAAGGTCAGATCGTGAAAGGCCAGACTTGTTTATGCTACATCACCAGCACAGACCGCGGGGAGACCTGGAGCGATTTAACAGACATAACGAGCAGTGTCAACTTTAGCAATTACCAAACCTTCGCTGTGGGACCGGGCCACGAGCGTGTCTATGCCTTGTGGGGGTTGTCGCCCCCTAGCGAGAACCAGAGCGGGCAGCAGGTGTTCTGCCTGTTTGCGAACAGGTCCACCTGGGCCCTGAAAAAACGCACCCAGATCTGTTCTATCACTTGTGGGTGAAGACACCAGTCTGCTGCTCGAGGATCGCCCCTCGATAACAGGTCCGCACCGTAGTTGAGGTGACCTGGTATATGAACTGCCCTGAGGGAAAGGACGTGCCTCGCTGCCCACAGGAGCAGGCGAGTCGCCCAATGGTGTAGTGACAGGGAGCGCACTCTGCCTTGACGGTTTATATACGCCATGGTCGCAGTGTTGTCCGTCCTCACTAACACATGCTGACCACTCAGTCTGCGCAGAAAGTGTTGTAGAGCCAGGACTACTGTCCGCAGCTCTAACACATTTATATGAGGCGCGGCCTCTGTCACAGACCAGAGACCGTTCACGCCTCTTCCTTCGCAGACTGCCCCCCATCCCATGGTGGAGGCGTCTGTGGTCACCACTACGCGACGCAACACTATGCCCATAGTGCCCGACGCGGCGAGAACCAGGGGGTTCTCCAGATCGCCAGGGCTTTCCTGTATCTGGAGGAAAACCACTACTCTGCGGTGCCCTGTCTGTGACTGCGTTGAGCCTCATAGACAGGTACCATATTTGGAATGGCCGCATACGCAACATCCCCAGCGGGAGTGCGATGGCGGCTGACGCCATCATTCCTAACAGGCGTTGGCAGCACAGCGACGAGACTGACTGTCCCAGTCGGAACTGGCGCACGCATGTTTTGATGGCATTTATTCGTTCTTGAGACAGCCTGACCTCCATGGAGGTGGAGTCTAGAACCATGCCTAGAAAATGCGTAATTTGCTTTGGGCACAGAACGCTTTTTTCCCTGTTTATCACAAAGCCCAGTCGATACAGGTGCGCCACCACTAGATGGCCGTCCTGCACCGCTGCAGCCTCTGAATGAGCAGCTATTAACCAGTCGTCCAGATAATTGTATACGCGTAAGCCGCGTAGACGCAACGGGGCGATAGCTGCTTCTACGCACTTTGTGAATACCCTCTGTGCCAGAGCTAGGCCCGAATGGGAGTGCGTTGAATTGGTACGCTATTCCTCCGAATGCAAACCTCAGATACCTCCGATGTCTGTGGTGGATCGGAAACGTGGAAATATGAGTCTTTCAAGTCTATCGTGATAAACCATTCGTTTGGCCTTATAAACTGCACAAGCCGGCGTGGGGTCAACATTCTGAACCGTAGCGGCATGAGTGCTTTGTTTAACACACGTAGATCTAATATTGGCCGATAATTCCTGTCCTTTTTTGGGACCAGGAAGTAACGGCTGTAAAAGCCTGAAGCTTCCTCCTCGGGAGGAACTATGCTTATCGCTTCTTTTCTGAGCAGGGAGACTATCTCTTCCCATAGGAAGTGAGACTGTTCTTGCTGCACCACAGATTGGATCCCTCCGCTGAATGGCGGAGGGGGACGGGCGAATTGCAGCACGTAACCCATTGTGATCGTTTTTAGCACCCATGGTGAAACTGCGCATGCGCGCCAACTCGCCGCACGACCAGCCAGGTTGTGCTTTGAGTTAAATTTGTCGGGAATTAACCCGCTCATGGTCAATGAGTCTAAACCTAGATCTGCACCCACTCCGCCTAGGAAGGGGGACGAGATCTGGGGTTGCCCCCTCATGTTTTTGAAAAAATTTGGGGGGTGCGATTGCACTGTGTGCATCGCGGGGGGAGTCGCACAAGCATGTCTGGGCACTGCGCCATCTGGGACAGGAGTTAGGACATATGAGTGTGGTGCTTGTGAGAACCTGCTTACCATGCTGGACATGATTTTCACATGTGAGCGACGGGCTGATTTCTGTGGAGGCGGTGTGGGCTCCACCGCTCCCCCCTGAGTGACCATTGGCTGACTGTCACCATCAGGAAGCCTGAGGCTTACCTCTGCCCCGCCCGCGGCGAGTGGAGTGCTGTCGCGGGGCCTGGGCTGCGCCCTGAGCAGGACGCGCAGCTGGCTGCTGCTGTACCCATCACCCTCCCTAGTGCCTGTGAGGTGCACCGGGTCAGTCTGAGTGACAAATCC
Source organism: Clupea harengus (assembly GCF_900700415.2). Taxonomy (NCBI): domain Eukaryota; kingdom Metazoa; phylum Chordata; class Actinopteri; order Clupeiformes; family Clupeidae; genus Clupea; species Clupea harengus. Next base: position 25,876,892 of record NC_045155.1, read on the forward strand.
GTCGCGCGACGGAGCCTCCTGAGCTAGTGAGGGTTAAAGAACCCGGATAACTCACCAACCCGTAGAGAGCAAAAGCACACAAAACGTTTTGACTTTTGGTAGCGTAGAGGATATACTCGGAGCTGGCACTTCGTATCTTGCGAAGTTTTCAAAGAGGCTGATCTGTGGGGAGCGTCGCAAGATAGGGACTACTGAGGGGGCGGGCTCAGGAGTGAGCGCTGACAGATCTCGCGGCCTTTCAGGCGTGAATGGATAAATGCTTCGATTTAGGCTCATGACTATTGTCATGTACCATACTGTTGTGTCTAGTTCCTGCTCAAGGAACCGAGGTTACGTAAGTAACCGAGACGTTATGTTGGGTGTGGAGTGACACTAGCAGTGAGAAACAGACAGAATGGAACACACTCCTCTCCTTGTTTCCTACATGGTCACTGGGTGGGTCTGGGCAAGACTTCTAGTGTGTCATGAAGTCAGGGTTCTTTCTATTTGGTTGCTGGATCTGTGCTTACTGTTAAACTGTTGTTTTGATTAGCTAATCAGATTACAGGATTGAATAGTCTGTACGAATTCTGCTAAATCAGGTTTTTTGGCATTGTTATCTACCGATTGTTCTGCTGAATGTTAAAGGACTTTTATACACTATTAGTATGTTAACATGCATTTGCAGGCACTTTAGTTATGAAACCTTCCTCTAAAGGCTTTGTCATTTTTATTACTTACTCAGATATATTCGTATCAACTCACTGATGTCCTTCTTATTTCTTGTTCACATTTGAGTTTATACTTGGTATAATATTTGCAATCATTCTTGAACACAAAATCTCTCTTTCTCACACACACACAAAACTCCTTGTGTCTAAAATTTGCGTTGTTTTTAATGAAAGCACTTCATGACAGATTGGTCAGTTAAGTTACGAGAAGTAGACCAAATGACATAAACACAAAGAGTCCTGGGAGGAGTCTCTGGATATAAACACTTACAGTATTTATTACTTTTAAACAAAAATAAATTCAAATCAAAAATCAAATGAACTATTTATTATGTTTACAGCTGATGGAACATGAGAGTTGGGATATGCCATCACGGTAAAGTCACAGAAAAGAACATCAGCCTCTCAGAAATAATCAAACAGCAGAACTAATCAGACTACATCTAAAACACATCACATTACATTTTCACTTTTCATTCAACATTATCAAACGACTGTAACTATGGAGTTAAAATAGTTTCAGAATTCAGAAATATATGTCACATGTTGAATGTATGAATACATTTAAGTGGTGAAAACAATTGACCCCACTGTTTACCATTATCATTATTTACATATATATTTGATATATTATTTACTATTATTTAGAAGCTTGTTCCTCTATGTGTCTGTGGTGGGTCTGTAATCAGTCACAGAGCAATGGCTTCACACAGCTTCCCCTCTGTCTACATCTGAATGATTGACTATTTGCAGTATCTCCTTGACATCGAACTCTGTGAAGGCGATCTGAAGACGTTTACACATTTCCACCTTGCTACACTCCATCAGACAACCAAAGTGACCCTCCTCCTCACAGCAGGTGAGGTCTGAGTATCCACTGGCCCCCTTGTGGATGATGTGGGGTTTACCCCAGGGGTCGTCGTCCTGGAGAGACTTTCTCAGGTAGACCCCGAGGTCCAGCCTGTCCCAGTCCTTTCCTTTGGTCGGTGCGGTCGGGTGGCTGAAGAGCAGAGCCGTCTCTGAGGATCCCCCTCCTCCTGCTGGAATGTCACTGGCAGGGAACCCCAACACACTCCCCTGGCAGCCGTGAGGCGTCTCCTTTAGCGTTCGGTTTTTGAGGGGGAAAAGGGGGAAACTTGCCCCGCCGTCGTCACTCAGTGCCTCTACCCGTGGCACCGGTGCTCCGGTGCTGCGAGTGTTCAGATACACCTGCCTCCTACCCTCCCCGTCAGACACCTCGGCCAGCTGGCACTCCAGGGACTCCACGGTGATGGGCTGGCTTGCCTTCCAGGTGTGCTGGTCCTCGCTGCGCAGCACCACAACATGGGGCTTCACACTCTTACCAGAGCCAACCTTCACATAGGCAGGCACGAGCAGTGTGCCGCTGTTCAGCTGGATCCCGTGGCCCGGTCCCACAGCAAAGGTTTGGTAATTGGTAAAGTTGACACTGCTCGTTAAGTCTGTTATATCGCTCCAGGTCACCCCGTGGTCTGTGCTGGTGATGTAGCATAAACAAGTCTGGCCTGGCTTGAGCTTACATTCTGGAATTTGACCCTTGATGCAGATGAAGAAGAGAAACAGTCTTTTTGAGATCCTCTCAAAGACTGGACAGGGGTTCATGGTGCGGTAGCCATGTATTGTTGCCTTCATCAAGTCCTCTGTGGGAGACCACTGGAAATAACATAACAAGTTTGAAATGAAGAGTGGGCAGGAAAAGACTACAGTGTACATGATTTATAGGCCACTACTGTAGTTTCTATTCCATTCCATTGGGAAGCTTCTGCCAAACAGTGTTCAATGGAAGGTGTCAGAGGCACTGACCAGTAAGTAACCAGAGCCTAGCAGTCCTAGTGGTACTTACCAGTGGTCAGTGAAAGGTGTATACCATCTGGATTTCTAAACAAGAAGAGACGCCCTATACAGTAACTCTATAGGTGCAACAAAACCATATCAGGACTTATACTCTCGGAGCTAAATATGAAATATACTGTCACCATCCACAGTCAGCATCTGCCTACAGGTATGGGGTGTAGACATGGCAGGGGAGTAGTATTAAAACACAGATGTGAGGTGTCGGTGTTCCCCTGGGTACCTGCAGTGAGTGGTAGTATAGTATTAAAACACAGATGTGAGGTGTAGGTGTTCTCCTGGGTACCTGCAGTGAGTGGTAGTATAGTATTAAAACACAGATGTGTGGTGTAGGTTCTCCTGAGTACCTTCAGTGAGTGGTAGTATAGTATTAAAACACAGATGTGTGTAGGAGTAGGAGGTGTAGGTGTTCTCATGAGTACCTTCAGTGAGTCGTCAGGCTGCCGCGTGCCTTCGTTGCGTCTGCATCGTTGGAAGAGGTGCGCTTCTCTGCAAACGCCAGGAATGTCTTCCATTCTTTAACGTAAAGAAGAGCTGGAATTCTGAAGTCATAGTTTTTATCAGCAAACACAAGTGTTTCACCGCAGGGGGATGTAGTGGCACAGCATTTAGTGGCAGTGCATCCCATCGTCAAGGTGTGTTCTGTAAGAAGAACAAATCATTTCAGTCAGTCTATCAGATGAATTCTGTAGTCAGAGATACAGTCATATCTGTTGAGATGGCCCCTCTGTTTACTGACTTAAGGAGGAGTGTGTGTGTGTGTGTGTGTGTGTGTGTGTGTGTGTGTGTGTGTGTGTGTGTGTGTGTGTGTGTGTGTGTGTATGTGTGTGTGTGTGTGTGTGGTGAGCAGGCCCCTCTGTTTGATGACTTAAGGAGAAGCAAGCCCAGCAGAACTTTCTCAAACATGAGAGAACTTCTAGAAATGATTTTCTTTTGTACTGCACACACACACACAAACACATCTCTCATTCACTCAACTCACTCAACTCACTCAACTCACTCAACTCACTCAACACACACACACACACACACACACACACACACACACACACACACACACACACACACACATTTTGTTGATCATATTGTGTTAAATGGTTTCTTAAGTTCTATTCATAGTTCAGTTCAGTCCCTGAAGCTTGTCACCTACAGGACAATCGCAATAACTTTGATAATAAATGCCTAGACCAAAACATTTAAAAGTGAATTTACATTGATAAATAAAGCATTAATCCCAGGAAATGGTTATTTGGTTATGACTATGGTTTCAGATTATAAAATGTGTCCACAGGTTATGAAGTTAGTGACTGTGAGTGTGTGTCCTGCATGGGTCCAGAGCCGAAGGTGTGTATGGGTAGTTTGGGATTCTACATCAAATATGAATATGACAAAAATGACAATTTGTGAAGTACCATATTTACATACAGGCTAGTATAAAGTATCATTATCCATAAACTCTCTAGCCTCCTGTCTCTGGTTTATGGAACACAAATCTTTTGACTCCCCCAGGCCTTCTTTCCTACAAACAGACACTTAATGATTGTGTGACTGGTTACACTCAGCTTTGACTCACCTTAGAAGAGTATGCTGAACTTTAACTCACCTCAGAAGAGTACACTCAGCTTTGACTCACCTCAGAAGAGTACACTCAACTTTAACTCACCTCAGAAGAGTACACGCAGCTTTAATTCACCTCAGAAGAGTATGCTGAGCTTTAACTCACCTCAGAAGAGTACACTCAGTTTTAACTCACCTCAGAAGAGTATGCTGAGCTTTAACTCACCTCAGAAGAGTACACTCAGTTTGAACTCACCTCAGAAGAGTATGCTGAACTTTAACTCACCTCAGAAGAGTATGCTGAGCTTTAACTCACCTCAGAAGAGTATGCTGATGGTGCTGACTGCGCATGCTCAAACAGCACTGTCTGGCCCATGGCTGAAATGATCAAACTTTAGCCAGTTAGCAGGAGTGAAGACTTATAAGATGGGCCTACATGATTTATTACTCCGAGATAAGATCATTGTATGTTGTGTTACAATTACGAGTAATTGTAAGCATGTTAATGGAACAAAGTCTTCGTCCTGGGTGTATATGTTTAAGGTACATGGAAATAAGATGCCTTTTCGGAGAAACGTAAAATAAATGATTCACATTAGCTGGGCCCACGATAGGTTGGGAAGCCCCTTTTAAATAAAAAGCATCCCCATGCTCGTTGTTCAAGTGACCAGCCGCTGTCTGATAGTCAAATCACACCATTGATTAGTGAGGAGGCAGACATCTGCTAACTCTTTGTGTTGTGTGTTGCATACGTGTGTAACCTAAATTAATTTATCTTGTCTTTGTTTCCCCTCGAGTCAGTCAACGCGTGTCCTGAGCGAACGAGTGCGTGTATGTGTGTATTGGCTGAGCAGCCGTTGTATGAATGGACTTAACACGACTCAATTCCACTCACCGACTGAGTGAGAATATACCAGGACATACTTTTGACCACTGACTTTGTTTTGTTTATTGTCTGGTATGATTTAAGTCTGACAAGGCCTTGCTTTACCCTGTATATACTTTTCAATGGTGATAGCATCCAAGCTATCATATAGGGGGAGTTGAAGGCTCTTTGTGACTTATCTACTGACAGTGCTTATACTATTTTATGTTATCCTTTTATTTTGTTGAAGTTTGTGCCTTTAGTGCTTACATATAGGGGACTGATGGAACCGCATATTGATGTTTTCCTGGCCTGATTTGTTGTTGCATGGTGGTTCTTGTGTGAGCATATAAATGCTCATATAGGGGACTGATGGAACTGCAAAATAGCTATTCTACTGTTGTTCTGTTGTTCTGTATCATTTGTATCTTTAACATATATTGATGTTTCCTGCTCTGATTGGCTGTTGCATGGTGGTTATTGTGTGAGCATATAAATGCTCATATAGGGGACTGATGGAACTGAAAATATTGCTATTCTGTTGTTGTAAGACATGAACTCCTTATGTTGTATCTGCAACTCATTTTGGATGTGTACTCTGTCTGTTTCACTGAGACCTGAACAAGTGGCTTGTGAACCCTCCCCCCCCCCAGATAGGCTCCTTCCTGCTAAGACCCTTTGTGTTCATGGTATCACCCCCTCCCCCCATAGGTGAACCCCTCACCCCACTGTCTCCCCCTTCCTCTCACCTAAAGGGTGTGGTCATCCCCTCTCCTATTGTATTCTACCTGACTGAAATGTATAAATGCCTACACATTCTGCTATCAGGTAGGCCTTGCTCTGAGCACCAAGCTGAGAGGGGGTCTCCACGCCGAAAATAAACTCCAGAAACCTGACTTCAACTCTCCGGTCCCTTCTTCAACTTAAGCGTGCTTATCGATTCCGTCACACTCATATACACACACATACCTCTCTCTCTATTTCTCTCTCTCTCTTTCTCACACACACACATCTCTCTCTCTCTCTCTCTCTCTCTCTCTCTCTCTCTCACACACAAACAGAACACACACACATATATACCTCCCTCTCAATCACTCCACCATCGCCATCAGAACATGGGATGTCAGAACCGTGTTTGAAGCTGGCAAGACAGCTGAGCTGTGTGTGTGTGTGTGTGTGTGTGTGTGTGTGTGTGTGTGAGAGAGAGAGAGAGAGAGAGAGGGGCAGGACAGTACAAGTGGCAGCTGAGATATAATGCTACAATCTTGAGACAATCAACATTGTTAATAATGGCACACAGAAATGTAATGTAATTTTTACATTTTACATTTAATCATTTAGCAGACGCTTTTATCCAAAGCGACTTACATATGTGCGACTTACAATGTATACACATTTTACATTTTACACTGATGGCACACTGCACATCAGGAGCAATTAGGGGTCCAGTGTCTTGCTCAAGGACACTTCGACAGGGAATCGAACTAGCAACCTTCTGATTACTAAACGACTTCTTTACCTCCTGTACCACTGCCGCCCCACTGCCGTAATGGCAACATGCTGCTGGATTTCAGGTTTGGCTCCGTCAGGATAACAGATGCTTTTGTGTGTGTGTGTGTGAGAGAGATGTGTGTGTGTTTGTGTGTGTGTGTGTGTGTGTGTGTGTCTGTGTGTGTGTGTGTGTGTGTGTGTGTGTGCGTGTGTGTGTGTTTGTGTGTGTGTGTGTGTGTGTGTGTGTGTTTGTGTGTGTGTGTGTGTGTGTGAGGGAATGTAAAGGAGACATGGTTTCTATGTGAATGTGTTTTTCCTATGTAACTGTAATTGTGATTAATTTCCAAATCAAACAACTAAACAATAATCTACAGACAATGAGAGGTTTATGACTGAAATTCTAACCATTTCCTGGTCTGTTCATGTGGATGATTTGTGACATGACCAGGAAATCAGAGGGTTAGCTGACAAAGGGGCATTCCCACAGCCAGTTAATGTTCTTAGCCATGAGGGGGGTCCAGTCTGCTATGGAGACATTGAGTTCCGTGCTGCAAAGAGCAACTAAGGAGATAAACACACAATATTCCAAGCCAGTGTGACACATCTAACAGTAACACAAATGTCGAGTTTCTCTAGTTGTTTGATAACCAGACTCTTTCTTTCTTCCTGCATGATCTTCCTGTATTTTTGACTTTAGCCTTTGACACTAAGAAACAGAAACACTTTTTATGTGTAGTGTTGATCTGTGCATAGTGTCAAGAGTGGTTTCTACCACAGACAAATGAGAACTTGTAAACTGCCTAAAACCTGCTTTTGTTGTTCAAGAACAGATGTTGACTGTCATTACTGACACACTCTATTCATGTACTACAGGTAACCTGTGAGGAATAGAGAGTGAACACAACACACACACACACATACAGACACACACACACACACACACACACACACACACACACACACACACACACACACACACACACACACACACACACACTGTCATTACTGACACACTCTATTCATGTACTACAGGTAACCTGTGAGGAATAGAGAGTGAACACAACACACACACACACACACACACACACACACACACACACACACACACACACACACACACACACACAGACAATCTCTAGTACTGGTGTTAGTACTGCATTCTGTACCTGTTTCCATGGCGCCTCCATCAGTAAAAAGATGATCTGAATGAAGAGTGGAAAAGGAAGAGTTTGTCTGTCCTGCTTTCGCATCATGACTTCTTGATTCCTTGTGTATTATATAAATTTTGGCAAAAACGTAAAATGATTCAGTTTCCCCACTCTGACCTCAGGCCTAGTAGAACACTGCAAATCTACAAAGTGCTTGCTTTGGTGACAAGTGATATTACATTCATAAAACATTGGAAATAAAAGCTAAATGACACTAAGTGCAACATGTATCCCTTTAAATACAAAGGGTCCAGTACTGAGCAGAGGCTTTTATCCAAAGCGACTTATATAGGTACCCTGCAATGGCCAGGAAACATACTCAGATTACCCACTTAGTGGGCAGCAATGCTAACCGCTGTACCACTAACACCAAGAATACCACCAAGAGGCAACACATATGGCATCAGTTGACGCTGGGACATTTTTTGTTTGTTTGTTTTAAGTGCACATAGTCATCCTACCCCTCTTCTCCACCACCTGTGTGTGTGTGTGTGTGTGTGTGTATGTGTGCGTGTGTGTGTGTGTGTGTGTGTGTGTGTGTGTGTGTGTGTGTGTGCGTGTGTGTGTTTGTGAGGGGTGAATATATGTGAGATAATGTGTATGTATAACATGAGTAGAGTGGTGTGTCTGTTGGTTTCTAAGTATGTCTGTATGTAAAGGAGGCATGGTTTCTGTGTGTGTGTGTGTGTGTGTGTGTGTGTGTGTGTGTGTGTGTGTGTGTGTGTGTGTGTAATTGAGATGTATTACTTATGACCAGGGAAACAGATTCATCAATCATTGCTAGCTGACGAAGGGGTATTCCCACAGCCAGTTCAGGTTATTGTTCAAGGTGATGTTTTGTCAGCATAACACATATCCCACTGCCAGCTGCAGTGTATGGTGCTCACTGATGCATGCTGATGGCCCCACTGCTGACTTCACTGATCTCAGACTACAATGTGGTGTGGATGTGTCATAAGATCCCAGATTGACCTGCATCTCCAGAGACTGGGATGACACAGTTGTTATGTGCCTAATATTCTGTGTTTTATGAATATGTCCTGATCTGGTAGTCCAGTGTGCTTGTTTGGTTGCTCTAGAACTCACTCTACAGCCTCGGTTCCCAAACTGGGGTACGCGTACCCCCAGGGGTACGCAAAGTGGTTCAGGGGGTACGCGGGGAGAAAATGTCCACGATAACGGAAAACAGACGGAATTCGCAGAATACCCTTTGAAACAGAATTGCAACTTTCAGACAGAAACATCATTTTGTGCATCAAAATCGCCTGTATTTTGTCCTGCAAGGCTGTATATACGTAGCTGGAGATTAAATGTCGGAAGGGGTACGGGACTGTAAAAAGTTTGGGAACCACTGCTCTACAGGAACAGTCCAGTCAGTCTGAGGTGGTGGCATTATTCTCCTCTTAGTGACACTGAATTCTAATCACAGAGGAAAAATCACTATAATTACAAATCACACACTTATTTAAGGTTTCCTCAGGCCTCTCCAGCTTCTGTTTGCTTAATAAGAGAGAAATGCATCAGAGATGCTGACCGCTGTCTCTCATTGTAACCCCATGTGTGTGTGTGAATGGGTGATGAGGTGCACACTAAATGCTCCCCAAGTAGTTAAATAGTGTGTGTGGCCAGTCTCCAGTATTCTCCTACAGTAGTTAATGTTAATGTGTGTGTACCCAGTCCCCAGTATTCTCCTACAGTAGTTAATGTTAATGTGTGTGTACCCAGTCCCCAGTATTCTCCTACAGTAGTTAATGTTAATGTGTGTGTGGCCAGTCCCCAGTATTCTCCTACAGTAGTTAATGTTAATGTGTGTGTGGCCAGTCCCCAGTATTCTCCTACAGTAGTTAATGTTAATGTGTGTGTGGCCAGTCCCCAGTATTCTCCTACAGTAGTTCAGTAGTGTGTGTGGCCAGTCTCCAGTATTCTCCTACAGTAGTTAACCCTTGTATGGTATTCGGGTCTGTGGGACCCGTTTTCATTTTTTATCCAAACAAAAATAATATGATTAATAATTTTTTCAGACTCAGACTCATTGGCTTTGGCTCATTTTCTGCGAAGAACATATATCAGACCAAATTTTCATTGACCGCACACCGTAACCCCCCACCCCTACACATTTGTATTACATACAGGGTGTTCAGGTCCACTGGACCCGGGGCAAATAAAAGTTTGGAAATTGTAGGTCCTGTGTACCTAAAATCTGTTCTCCTCCTGTCTGGGTCTGCTGTAAGTGTGTGTGTGTGTGTGCGTGTGTGTGTGTGTTGTGTGCGCGTGTGTGTTTGCGCGCGCGTTTATGTGAGTGGGCCTGCTGTAAGTGTGTGTTTGTGTGTGTGCGCGCACGCTTATGTGTGTTTGTGTGTATGTGGGCCTTGTGTGTATGTAGGCTAAGTGTGTGTGTGTGTTTGAGTGAGTGTGTGAGTAAGTGTGAGTAAGAGTTTTGTGTTTCTGCCCCTTAGGGGCCGCTGCCCCTTTAGACATTATATACCATCTAATCTTGCAAAATATGGTATAAAGATCTGGGCTGCCTGTGATGCGACTTCCTCATATGCTAGGAACTTACAAGTCTACATAGGGTAACCTGATGAGGACGCCCTGAGAAAAATCAAGGAATAAGAGTTGTTCTGGACATGGCTCAGGGACTCAGTGGACACATCACATGCTACAATATTTTTACATCGTACAAGCTGGGACAGGAGCTGACCATGGTGGGAACGATAAGGAAAAACAGGTCTGAGCTCCCACCCCAACTGCTGCCTACAAAGAACAGGCCTGTCAACTCTTCCAAGTTTGTGTACACAGCTGACACGTCCCTGGTATCCTATGTGCCAAAGAAACGCAAGAATGTGGTACTCATGAGTACACTGCACAGGGATGGGAGAATCTGTGGCCTGGAGCATCAAAAACCAGAGATCATCATGGATTATAATGCCACAAAAAGAGGGGTGGACAACATAGACAAGCTGGTGTCTGCCTACAGCTGCAAAAGGAGGACCCTACGCTGGCCACTGACGATATTATTTACCATATTGGACATCTTGGCGTACAACGCCTTTGTCACCTGGATGGCACTGAACCCGGAGTGGAAGAGAGGGAAGCTCCAGAGGATAAGCCTTTTTCTCGAGGAACTGGGAAAGACACTGGTGAAACCTTAAATCCTGAGAAGACAACATGTTCCAAGAACCTCAGCCTCTGCAGCTACCATTAGGAGGATTCAGGAGGACAGTGCTGGTGCCCCATCCACCCATGTTGTGCTATGTAAACTGACCTGATTTCAAATGAAATTTACATGAATCAAATAGTTATGGAAAACCTTGCTTCATTTGTAAATTTGTTGAATTGTGTCCACTGATATCTTGATTATAATTGATTTTCTTGATTTTGTAAAAAAAAAAAGAAAGGGTAGCACTTAAATTCATAAATGTGATATAACAAAGTTAAAGGGCAAATATTAACCATATTTGCTGTTCATATTGCTTCTATTTGGGATGAAGAATCTGTTGAGTATTTTATCATAAAATTGTTAGATTGTGTTGAATTAAACACCCAAAATTCGAGCGGGTCCACCAGACCCACAACACCTTCTGAGTAACAAAAAAATGAACACCATACAAGGGTTAAATAGTGTGTGTGGCCAGTCTCCAGTATTCTCCTACAGTAGTTAATGTGTGTGTAACCAGTCTCCAGTATTCTCCTACAGTAGTTAATGTGTGTGTAACCAGTCTCCAGTATTCTCCTACAGTAGTTAATGTGTGTGTAACCAGTCTCCAGTATTCTCCTACAGTAGTTAATGTTAATGTGTGTGTACCCAGCCCCCAACCCTCCTCCTTACTGTAGGTAAACCCTGATTCAGGGTCGGGGCACTGGGCTGTAGGCTGACAGGGTGGATTTTTGTTAATTATTGGTAATAATACACTCATGAAGTAGTTAGTTTGTCAGTTATTGTGTCCATGTTGTCTTGTTGCTTGGTGAAGCGCTCCTGAGTCGGGGGACTGGGCTCTGGGCCCACAGGCAGCAGTACAAAAATTAGCATGAATTTATTATATTAAATTAAAATATTATTTATTATTATAATAACAACCATGGCTGGTATTTGGGGTAAATTCTAAGCACCCTGAGACTTAAAGGACTGACTGATCTCTGATGAAGTAACTTCCGGTCAGAAAAAAATAACACAAATATTTCACCTGCACAGAAGTTCCCAGTGCAAGCAAGCCTGTGTTTTTGTGTGTATTTATTATATATATATATGTGTGTGTCACACTGGCTTGGAATATTGTGTGTTTATCTCCTTAGTTGCTCTTTACAGCACGGAACTCAATGTCTCCATAGCAGACTGGACCCCCCTCATGGCTAAGAACATTAACTGGCTGTGGGAATTCCCCTTTGTCAGCTAGCCCTCTGATTTCCTGGTCAAGTCACAAAGCATCCACATGAACAGACCAGGAAATGGTTAGAATTTCAGTCATAAACCTCTCATTGTCATTATTGTTTAGTTGTTTGAATGGAAATGAATCACAATTACAGTTACATAGAAAAAACACATTCACATAGAAACCATGTCTCCTTTACATTCCCTCTCACACACACACACACACAAACACACACACACACACACACACACACACATTTACTTTCTGCAGTTCACGTTACAACCGATCTAACGAGAGCTGAGTACAGCGAGGGCTGTCATCGTCTCATCTCCACTCACACAGCGGCTTCGCGGCCAGTCTGACTAGATAACAGCAAAATATTAAAACTTTGTATTTGCGGGCAAAATATCAGAACTTTGTATTCGCGCACAAATGTTACCTCTCTCAGAATTGCATATTGTGCGTCATGCGTCATCTAACGACTTCTGGCGAATTTTGGGAGAGCTAGTTTCCTCACAGAGGAGTTGGCAACACACACACACACACACACATAAGGCTGTATGATGGTAGTCACGATTGTTTTCCTAAACAGAGGTCGGAGACAGTTCTTAGCAAAGTTTAATTTGTAAACTCATGTGATGTTAATATGTAAACTCGTGCATTTGTTTTTTGTGTATTGGGCTATTGTTCAATACATAAATCTAAACATATTTTAGCCTTTATCTGACTGACAGTTGTGTTGATCACTAAAATTGCATTGACTTGGCATGCAGTTTGTTTAACTGAAAGTAGCTACTAATGTATCAAGCTACTTTTGACAGGTTTTTGTAACTTAGCTTGCTACATTTTTATGAGTGGTAGCTTCTGTGTAGTGAAGCTGAATTTATTGTAGAGTAGCTTGTAGCTTAGCTCACTACACATATCAAGTAGCTTGCCCATCACTGCACATTTCTCTCCCTCTCACACACACACACAAACACACATTTTTCTCCCTCACACACACACCAAACACCAGACACACACACACACAATGCTCCATGAATTTAAACCTGTTTGGTTTGTTTAGTGCTGACACTGATGTGGTTCCCCAGCCTTACAGAAGGGAGGTGTGTCCTCAACACTTCTCTTCATATATATTTATTCATGATCATTTCTCTTCATATATATTTATTCATGATAATTTCTCTTCATATATATTTATTCATTCTCATTTCTCTTCATATATATTTATTCATGCTCATTTCTCTTCATATACTGTATATTTATTCATGATAATTTCTCTTCATATATATTTATTCATTCTCATTTCTCTTCATATATATTTATTCATTTTCATTTCTCTTCATATATCAGGGTTCTTGCACCATTTCAAAAGTAAAATGTAATGCTTTTTAAGACTTTTTTAAGACCTCAACAAATATAATTTAAGACCCAAAAATGTCACAATTTCTTTGGAATACTCAATTCAGGGGTGCAAACTCATCAGGGATGAAAAAGGTGACAACGATGCAAACCCCCTAGGAGGGTCCGGGGCATGCTCCCCGGGGATTATATTTTATATATGTAAGGTAGTGTATGTGCCACGCCGCTAGGCAGCGCTGCAGCCGTGTTCTGTAAATTATAACTTGTTGGCTGTGATGTTGTTTGTACCTCGGGGTGACCCGTAAGTTTCATGAGTTCTGTTGTCAGAGATGCCATGAGTGAGTTGGAGTGTGTGTGCTTGATAAACGAGATAGCTGATGTGCTGAAGATAATAAATCTCGCCACCATTACGAAACCTCCTCCTCGTCTCCCGTGTCGAATCCTTTGGACGCCCAACCATCCGCCAACATAGATCACATACAACACAACGCAGAGTAGCAGCGGGCCGTTGGATAAGTGGAGAGAGAGGGTTACATCTTTGGTGCCGTGACCCGGATGGTGGAACAACGAGACTGGTATTTCGCAGCACGTTTGTTCATCAGACATTGAACTTGAACTGTTGAACTTGAACTGTTTTTGTCTGAAGTGAGCGGACGGCTACTTTCAAGTGAACTAGCTACGTGAACTAGCTAGCTACGTGATATCCTTTACACCGATGCTAATTTCGAATGCTGTTGCCTACGGGTGATAATTCTAAATGTGCTTAGCAACTTGTTAACTGGAAAGAGGGATTTTTTTGTGTGTGTTTGACGTACTGAGATTTAAGTACATTATTAAGTATTGAGTTGATATTAATGTGAATGTTTTTGATATCTGAACACGTGTATTTGAAACTTCGAGTTAGATACAGAATTTTGGAACTGTAACGTTTTTTTTTTGTTGAGTGTACTGCTAAAACAGTTTATAAGCTGAATAAGCCTTAGCCTTAGATTTATATTTATATTCACACTTTAAATATCTACACATTACATTATTTCACTGTTAGTCTGCAAAACATAGCAACATGTCACAGAACTTTCATGTCTCTCCCGCTGGCGCAGCCAGCCATCAGCCTACTCAAGTGCCTGTACTAAATGACACCCCACCGCCCTTGGAATGTCGCACCCCCTCGCCCCAAAGGCATACACCTTACACCCAGTACACTACCCCAGCCAATCCCCCGATGCTGCCAGGCTCTGGAGCTTCAGGACAGGTACCTCCACTCTGTTTTGACACCAGTCCAGACACAAGCACCAGCCGAAAGGCAGACAGGTCAGTGGACGCCTCTGTGCCTAAACACTGTGGGCATGGGATCACAACAGCTCTACCCCTGCAAAGTGCCCCACCCCATGCCCCAAGTATGATGTCATCTGCTCAGCAGCCCACTATGATGTACCCAGCAGCCTACCCTTATCTACCCCAGCCTATTGGGCCTAGCCCCCACATCTATCCAGGCTATTCATATTCCCCCCTTATGCCCCAGATGCTCATGCCTAGGTTCCAAACACCTCTAGCGGCAGACAGTTCAAGTAACCACGCCGTCGCTAGGCAGAGCCCTCATGTACATTTCCCTGAGTCTGTAACATCATATCATAGCGCCCAAGGTCCAAGTCATGGCGAAGCCACACCATCGCCCCTGTATAGCGCCAATGCGTGGGCCCCCAACACAAACCCCTACAGCCCCCATGGAATGTTTGACCATACAGCCACTGACCTGCACCCTGAGCCACCACACCCCCCAATGCCCGCTCCAGCCCTGTACACTTACACCGCTGCTGGTGCGTTCCCTCCAGCCACATCTTCCAACTTGTACACCTACCCACCTGTGCCACCATTGAAGACCCCTGTTCCAGCCATGCACAGTCAAAGCCCTCCCATGGCGGCCTATGGCGGTCTCATGCAGACACATCAGGTGAAAAATGTTCAAGTCTTCACTGGAAGCCCAGACTGCAAGATACTGGTGGAGGACTGGGTTCGCGATATGCAGTACCTCCTGGAGGCGATAGAGCTGCCCACTCACCTTCGCTTTTCTACAGTCGTGCGGCACCTAGGTGGTGAGGCCCGAAAGCTGGTTCTCAACCTACCCCCCCATGAACAGACCCCAGAAAAAGCGTTTCAGAAACTGAGGGCAGAATACAGTGACACCCGAGGCTCCCTAGACCCATTAGCTGACTTTTATGAGCGGAGCCAAAATTCAGGGGAGACCGCCTGCTCTTACGCCATAGCACTGGAGGCAAAATTGCGGGCTGTGGAAGACAAGGAAAGAGGGGGAAAGCCTTTCCCCGACCGGGATAGCAAACTCACGCGGCAGTTCATGAGGGGGCTAACCGAGGAGGAGGTGTACGTGAGAATTGCACCAATGACACCCAGACTATTGAGCTTCCGTGAGCTACAGGCTGAGCTCCGCCACTTAGTGAGAGAAGGTAAGAAGTTCCAGCCCCTCAATAAAGCAAAGAAAACATTCACACAGGTACATGTTACAGCAGAGGATGGCGGGAACGTGAGAAGAGAGAGAAGCAAGCCTGTATCTGAATTATCGGAGCTGACAGAGATGGTCAAGAAGCTAGCCTTTAACCAGGAGGAACAAATGGCCAAGTTGTCCACCCTGGAGCTGAGGATAGCCTCTCCGCCACTTGCCTCCCCACCAACTGCCCAGTCACCGCAGGGGAGGGCGAGCCAGAGCTCAAGCTTTACTTGTTACCGGTGTGGAAAGCTGGGACACCTAGCTCGAGTTTGCCCAGCAGTGCTAACAGACCCCCACCCAGTTGTAGGGCACACACCCCATCCCTCTCAGCCTTTAAACGCTTAAAGTCCATGGTAGCTGGGGCAACCATGGGCGGGCAGCAAGGGCCCCACCCACCTGCTGAAAAGGTCCACACTGAAGAGGAAACACCCCTTGTGGGTCCCAGGAACGAAGGAAAGGTGAAAGTCAATGGCTTGTGATAGGTGAAAATTCACCCTAGTTACCTCAGGACTCCGGAGCTGCATATAAGTATATTTATTAGACAAACAACAATTGCAATCGGGCTCACTCCCAGCACAAGGCTGAAAGTGAAGCAATGATAAAGACATCGCACAAGGTTTATATAGACAGAAGTTGAGCATTCAGCAGGGAAAACCACGTGGTGGATTTCTGATGTCCGAGGCAAGGATGGAAGTTTTGCAAGGTTGGAAGAAGCACAGTTCGACCCTTCTTATCTCTTCTGGTCTAAACATGCTCTTGTACATATGCAGACTAAGTGGCACCTAATATTCTAAGTTACACACGCACACAGAAACACAGAAAAGCCATGTTTCTGTTTTCATAAGCACATGATTCATACAAGGAATTAATAATACAAGGCACTTGATTATTATATTCTTAAGTCATTAACAGTGTTTGGAAATTATCTCCATCAGCTTGGAGTGCAGAGCTCTCATTGACTCTGGCTCCCAGATAACCAGCATCACACACAGTTACTGGCAGAGCCACCCAGTCCTAAAGCAGAAGAAGCTACAGTCTTCCAAAATACCCATTGAGTTTGCCGGGGGCCAAGCTGTGCCCTACCGTGGTGTATTGAGGATTGATCTGCAAGTGCTTGGGACAGAGTTTAAAGCTGTGCCTGCTTTCGTCGTCCCTGACTCCGACTACCGCTATTCAGTACCCCTCCTGGTGGGCACCAATATCATCCGAGCCTCCCAGAGCCACCTCCAAGCAGCCTATGGCCAGCAGTTTCTGCACAGAGTCAAGGAGCAGCATCCAGAGTGGTATACAGCCCTGCTGAAGGTGGGGAGTGCCAAGCAAAGTGAAGGGCATGACATTGTAGGTCCTGCTGTGTACACTGGCCGTAAAATACGGATCCCTGGAGGGAAAGAAATGGATTTAAGATGCAGGATAAAAGCTGGTCCTCGGAGGAAGACGTATACTGCCCTGATCGAAGGCCAGGCCTCCTTGAAACTCCCCCAGGACCTGCTGGTTGCTAAAGTCCTCGCAGATGTGAAGGGAGGTTGTGCCCCGGTCAGGGTGATGAACCTCTCCCAGCATGATGTCACCATCCGACCACACACACATCTGGCCAATGCTGTCCTGGTGCACAATGTGCTGGAGTTTGGTGATGAGAAGCAGGGTGGACCCGGGAACAAAGAGGCATGCCTCAGCCTGGGCCAAGTAGTCACCAGCTGTGCTGTTGACCTGAGTGAAGCAGCAGTGGAGAATGAGAACCAACGTGCTTGTCTGCAAGAGCTGCTGGACAAGAATGCAGACGTGTTCTCCCAGCATTCATTGGACTATGGCCACACAACCACAGTGCAGCATGAGATTCCGCTGGTGGACTCCGCTGGTGGACCATACCGAAAAATACCCCCTTCTCAGTGGCAGGATGTGAGACAGCTGTTGACGGAGATGGAGGCAACAGGAGTCATCCGTCCCAGTAAGAGTCCTTATGCTTCCCCAGTGGTGATAGTGACCAAGAAAGATGGGTCATTAAGACTATGTGTGGACTATAGGAAGCTGAACTCCTACAGCACCCGAGACGCGTTTCCCTTGCCGAGGATTGAGGAGGCTCTAGAGTCGTTGGGCCAAGCCAAATACTTTTCCACTCTTGACCTAACCTCCGGTTATTGGCAGGTGGAGGTAGCGGAACATGACAAGCACAAGACCGCGTTCAGCACACCCATGGGGCTATTTGAAGCCAATAGGATGCCATTTGGCTTGCAAAATGCCCCCTCCACATTTCAAAGGCTCATGACCTGCTGCTTTGGAGACTTGAACTTCACCCATCTCCTTATCTACTTGGACGACATTATAATCTTTTCCACATCGTTCAGTGACCATCTGGAAAGACTACAACTCGTCTTCGACAGGCTTCGGGAGCATGGATTGAAGCTTAAGCCCTCCAAGTGCCAGTTGGTGAGGCAAGAAGTGAACTACCTTGGTCACTTGGTGTCGGCTAACAGCATCAGGACAGACCCAGAGAAGATCAGCAGAGTGAAGGAGTGGCCGAAGCTCACCAACCGCAAAGGAGTGTTGCAGTTTCTAGGATTTGCGGGCTATTATAGGCGGTATGTGAAGGGATACTCCAGCCTGGCTGCCCCTTTATACCGCCTCACTTCTGGTGATCCCAGGAAAAAGAAGAGAGGGGCCCAGAAGAACAGGGAGCTTGACCGACCCTTCACATGGACGGCTGAATGTGAGAAGGCATTTCAGTCCTTGAAAGCTAAGTTAATTGATGCTCCAGTGCTGGGTTACCCAGACTACACCCAACAGTTCCTGCTGCAGACCGACGCTTCAGGGCAGGGGCTTGGCGCTGTGTTAGCGCAGGTACAGGATGGAATGGAGAGAGTCATCGCGTATGCGAGCAGAGGCTTGAGCCCACCTGAGACGAGGTATCCAGCACACAAGCTCGAGTTCCTCGCCCTCAAGTGGGCAATCACAGACAAGTTCTACGACCATCTCTACGGACGCAAGTTCTCTGTTCTTACCGATAACAACCCCCTAAAGTATGTGATGACCTCCGCCAAACTCGACGCTACAGGCCAGCGTTGGGTGTCCCACCTGTCAATATTTGACTTTGATGTCCAGTATCGAAGAGGACAGGACAACTCCAATGCCGACGCCCTCTCGCGCATGTCTAATCAGGAGGTGATGGAAGTCGAGGAGGTTAGTGGTTAGAAGAGGCATCTTATACCGACGGGTCAGAGATTGCCAGAAAGGAGTGGTGGAGCAGCTCATTCTACCAGAGAAGCTGCGGGCAGCCGTCAAAACAGCTCTCCATGACGAAGCGGGGCATTTAGGATCTGAGAGGACGCTACAGACAATAAGAGAAAGGTTCTACTGGCCGAGAATGTTTCAGGAGATCAAGGCCTGGTGTGAGCAGTGTGAGCGGTGCTGCCTTAAGCAGCTTCCACACTGCCCCGACAAACGCCAACATTCTCCAACTAACGCCAACATTCTCCAACAGTCGGGTCAGTGTGGGCCGGCAGTTGGTGTTAGTTGGAGAATGTTGGCGTTAGTCGGGTATAGTCGGAAGAGTTCAACATGTTCAGTCGGATCGGGTAAAGTTGGAGAATGTCTGACCAATGTAGAGCAATTTCCAACGAACTCCAACATTCTGACAGCTCATTACCTTGACAACTAGGCTAAACTTGCGTGCATAACATCCTCGCGCTCTCTTGGATGTCGAAGTTATGGTGGTTATCAGCCAGTTTGTTAAAAAAAACGACATAGTAAGTCTATTTATAGATTAACGTTATGTATTATCTTCCCCAAACGAACGGTTTTCAAGACATATATTTGTCTATTTCAACTTCTACGACTCGCTTAACACGGCAAGAAAACGTGTTTCTAAATATTAATATTAATGTTTACGGTGACACTTTCCAGGAGTACGTTTGCACTTGTGTTAGCTATCGGCCACTCCCACTTCGTTCCATATACCGCGTTGGTTTTCGAAATATTAATATGCATGCCGCCTGCTTTTACATACTGTTGTATGAAAAAGTTGGCACCCCTCTGAGGCTGCATGATAATTTACTCTGTCTTCACCAAAAAAAGATCACAGTGGTATATTGTTCATTTTCTAGTTAACACTGAGTACTGGGGTGTTTTCCAGACGAACATATTTAGTGTAGCAGTGTTTAGTTGTGTGAAATGAAATCAAATGTGAAAAATAGGCTGTGCAAATATTTAGGCACCCTAATCATTTTGCTGATTTGAATACCTGTAGCTACTCAATACTGAAAAATTGCAACACATAATTAGTCTGATTAGCTTGTTAAGCTTTCATTTCTATAGAAAGGTGCATCCAATCATTAGAAAAAGTATTTAAGGGAGCCAATTGCAAGTTGTGCTTCTCTTTGAATCTCCTCTGAAGAGTGGCATCATGGGGGCCTCAAAACAACTGTCAAATGATCTGAAAACAAAGATTGTTTAGCTTTGTGTTTTAGGGGTAGGCTACAAAAAGTTATCCCAGAGGTTTCAGTTGTCAGTTTCCACTGTGAGGAATGTAATCAAGAAATGGAAGGCCACAGGCACAGTTCTTGTTAAGGCCAGAAGTGGCAGGACAAGAAAAATATCGGAGGCAAAGGCAAAGGATGGTCAGAATGCAGTGGAACAAGTATAATCTCCTGGAATGGCCATCCCAGTCCTGACTTGAATATTATTGAAAATCTATGGGATGATTTTGAAGCGGGCTGTCCACGCTAGGCAGCCATCAAACCTAACTGAACTGGAGATGTTTTGTAAGGAGGAATGGTCCAAAATACCTTCATCCAGAAACCAGACACTCATCAGAGGCAATAGGAAGCGTCTAGAGGCTGTTATTTTTTACAAAAGGAGGCTGTAGTAAATATTGATGTGGGTGTCCAAATGTATGCACCTGTCTAATTTTGTTAAGATGCATATGGCATATTTTCTGTTTATCCAGTAAACCTTATTGGAGAGAGTCATCGCGTATGCGAGCAGAGGCTTGAGCCCACCTGAGACGAGGTATCCAGCACACAAGCTCGAGTTCCTCGCCCTCAAGTGGGCAATCACAGACAAGTTCTACGACCATCTCTACGGACGCAAGTTCTCTGTTCTTACCGATAACTACTTATTTAACTGCTGAAATAGTACTTTGTCCATGAAGTATTATATGTATGACAAAGAAGTTGCTGATCCAAACGCCCAACAATTAATACATAAAAATAATGGAAATTATCAGGGGTGTCCAAACTTTTTCATACGACTGTATAATGGTCTATTGTTCTTTACAAATTACTTGTTTTCCAAATATGTTTTGACAAGCAAACGTTAATCTAGGTATCAACCTCATCCATCTTAAAATAATTTAACACACAATTGAAAAAATAAGTAGCTAGTTGGAAAAAGTCTGAGCAGTGTGGAGCTGGCAGTTGGTTTACTGGACATTCTAAAGACAGGTACCAACTACTGCCAACAACTGCCAACTTTAGAATGTTGGCGTTAGTTGGAGAATGTTGGCGTTTGTCGGGGCAGTGTGGAAGCTGCTTTAGAGAGACCCCTACCACCAATGTCAGAGCTCCCCTTGTCAGTATCCATACCAGTGCCCCCATGGAGCTGGTGTGCATCGACTATTTGTCACTGGAGAAGTCTAAGGGTGGCATTGAGAATGTGCTCATCGTCACAGACCACTTTTCCAGATATGCGCAGGCTTACCCCACTAAGGACCAAAAGGCCGGCACAGTGGCTCGGGTACTGTGGAGGAACTTCTTCTGCCGTTTTGGGTTCCCTGCGAAGCTGCATGCAGACCAGGGGCGCAATTTTGAAAGTGCCATTGTGAAAGAGCTGTGTAAGTGCACAGGCATCGTCAAAACCCACACCACGCCCTACCATCCTCAGGGCAACGGGACCACCGAACGGTTCAACCGGACCCTAATGAACATGCTGGGGACACTAGAGCCGCACTTGAAGTCTCGGTGGCATGAACATGTGGATGCCATGACGCACGCCTACAACTGCTCACAACACGACTCCACCGGATACAGCCCATACTACCTCATGTTCGGCAGGCACCCAAGACTCCCAGTTGATCTGATCTTTGGCTCCCTTGCCACTAACAAGCCGTGTGACTACACTGAATACGTACAGACCTTGCATGACTCTCTGACAGAGGCCTATGCCCTGGCCAATCAAACCTCACACAATGCTAAAGATCAACAGAAAAAATATTATGATAAGAAAGCAAAGAGTGAAGATTTCAGCCCGGGGGATAGTCTTAGTCAGAGTCTATCATGTGGAGGGGAGGCAGAAGTTAGGGGGCCGATGGGAGGCACGCCCTTATGTTGTGGTGAAGAAGCGGCCCGGTTCGCCTGTGTATGTGGTGCGTCTGGAGAATGGGGAAGCGGAAAGGGTGGTGCACCGAAACCTCCTTACCCAGTGCATGTTCCTCCCAGTGGAGCGTCACAGTAGAGTGACCAGTCAGACAGTGAGGCATGGGAGGCCAGCATGGAGCTGTACCCTGAAGGGGAACCAGAGGGTGATGAGACAGAGGGAGGTGAGGACGGAGCTATGGCTGGAACAGTAAGTGGAGAGGAGGAGCACACAGATACTGAGCAAGCTGACATGGGGACCAGAGTAATGTGGGAAGGGGAAATGCATGTGACCAGTGGTGGTGCCACCCCTAGACCAAGGAGAAACCCAGAGAGGAAGCGACATCCCCCGCCAAAGCTCTCGTTTGAGTCCCGAGTCAGGGCTATAGAAAGTGACGAACAGAAGATAGAAAGAGGGAGAAAGTTGTGGAAAAGAGCCAAAGCAAGAAGAGCGGCTGGAGACATATAGGGCCCCGCACATACACCTTGATAACAGATAGCCACACACACTACACACACTTCACACCACATAACACTTTTATTGTTTTGAATAATCTCAGGTTACTGTAAATTATTGTTTTGAATAATCTCAGGTTACTGTTAGTTTTTGTTGGTTGATCTGATGGCTGGGACGCCATCACTTAAAGAAGGGGTGGATGTAAGGTAGTGTATGTGCCACGCCGCTAGGCAGCGCTGCAGCCGTGTTCTGTAAATTATAACTTGTTGGCTGTGATGTTGTTTTTACCTCGGGGTGACCCGTAAGTTTCATGAGTTCTGTTGTCAGAGATGCCATGAGTGAGTTGGAGTGTTTGTGCTTGATAAACGAGATAGCTGATGTGCTGAAGATAATAAATCTCGCCACCATTACGAAACCTCCTCCTCGTCTCCCGTGTCGAATCCTTTGGACGCCCAACCATCCGCCAACATAGATCACATACAACACAACGCAGAGTAGCAGCGGGCCGTTGGATAAGTGGAGAGAGAGGGTTACATATACAAGAACATTTTGCACATTTTAAAGTTCAATGCATCAATCTGGTGCACTTTGACAACAAAATTATGAGGCTAGATCTATGAAGAACGTTGTGCTGTTGTAAACAATTCCAGCTCTTCTTTACTTTAAAGAAAGGGACACATTCCTGGCATTTGCAGAGAAGCGCACCTCTTCCAACGATGCACACGCAACGTATCTGGTGATGAGTAAAGGCACGCGGGACAGCGGCATACTGAAGGTACCCAGGGGAACACCTACACCTCACATCTGTGTTTTAATACTATACTACCACTCACTGAAGGTACCCAGGGGAACACCTACACCTCACATCTGTGTTTTAATACTATACTACCACTCACTGCAGGTACCCAGGAGAACACCTACACCTCACATCTGTGTTTTAGAACTATTCCCCTGCCACGGGGCAGATGCTAACTGTGGATGGTGGCAGTATACTTCATATTTAGCTCCGAGAGTATAAGTCCTGATATGGTTTTGTTGCACCTACAAAGTTATTGTATAGGTCACCTGTATAGGGCGTCTCTTCTTGTTTAGAAATCCAGATGGTATACAACTTTCACTGACCACTGGTAAGTACCACTAGGACTGCTAGGCTCTGGTTACTTACTGGTCAGTGCCTCTGACACCTTCCATTGAACACTGTTTGGCAGAAGCTTCCCAATGGAATGGAATAGAAACTACAGTAGTGGCCTGTAAATCATGTACACTGCAGTCTTTTTGTGCCCACTGTTCATTTCAAACTTCTTATGTTATTTCCAGTGGTCTCCCACCGAGGACGTGAAGGAGGCGGCCAAAGATGGCTACCGCACCATGAACCCCTGTCCAGTCTTTGAAAGGAACTCAAAAACACTGTTTCTGTTTTTCATCTGCATCGAGGGTAAAACTCCCGAAAATCAGCTCAAGCCAGGCCAGACTCGTTTATGCTACGTCACCAGCACAGACCACGGGGTGACCTGGAGCGATTTAACAGACTTAACGAGCACTGTCAACTTTACCAATTACCAAACCTTCGCTGTGGGACCAGGCCACGGGATCCAGCTGAGCAGCGGCACACTGCTCGTGCCTGCCTATGTGAAGGTTGGCTCTGGTAAGAGTGTGAAGCCCCATGCTGTGGTGCTGCGCAGCGAGGACCAGCACACCTGGAAGGCAGGCCAGCCCATCACCATGGAGTCCGGGGAGTGCCAGCTGGCCGAGGTGTCTGACGGGAAGGGTGGGAGGCAGGTGTATCTGAACGCTCGCAGCACCGGAGCACCGAAGCCACGGGTAGAGGCACTGAGTGACGACGGCGGGGCAAGTTTTACCCTTTTTACCCCGCTAAACCGAAAGCTAGAGGAGACGCCCACCGGCTGCCAGGGGAGTGTGTTGGGGAGATCCTCAGAGACGGGTCTGCTCTTCAGCCACCCGACCAGAGGGGAGGGCCCGGACAGGCTGGACCTCGGGGTCTACCTGAGGAAGTCTCTCCAAGACACAGACCCCTGGGGTGAACCCCACATCATCCACCCAGGGCCCAGTGGCTACTCAGACCTCACCTGCTGTGAGGAGGAGGGTCACTTTGGTTGTCTGATGGAGTGTGGCCATGAGAAACGTCTTCATATTGTCTTCAAAGAGTTCGATGTCAAGGAGATACTGCACATAGTTAATCATTCAGATGTAGACAGAGGGGAAGCTGTGTGAAGCCATTGCTCTGTGACTGACTACAGACCCACCACAGACACATAGAGGAACAAGCTTCTAAATAATAGTAAATAATATATAAAATATATATGTAAATAATAATAATAGTAAATAGTGGGGTTAAATGTTTTCATCACTTAAATGTATTCATATTTATATGTGAATCAGGAATTACATTTGTGAATCGCGTGACATATTTCTGAATTTTGAAACTTTTTTAACTCCATAGTTACAGTCGTTTGGTAATGTTGAATGAAAAGTGAAAATGAAATGTGATGTGTTGTAGATGTAGTCTGATTAGTTCTGCTGTTTGATTATTTCTGAGAGGCTGATTAGTTCTTTTCTGTGACTTTACCTATGTGATGGCATATCCCAACTCTCATGTTCTATTTCATTAGATCAGCTGTAAACATAATAAATAGTTAATTTGATTTTTGATTTGAATTTATTTTTGTTTAAAAGTAATAAATACTGTAAGTGTTTATATCCAGAGTCTCCTCCCAGGGCTCTTTGTGTTTATGTCATTTGGTCTACTTCTCGTATCTTAACTGACCAATCTGTCCTGAAGTGCTTTCATTAAAACACAAGGAAGTTTGTGTGTGTGTGTGAGAGAGATTTTGCATTCAAGAATGATTGCAAATATTATAACAAGTATAAACTCAAATGTGAAACGAGAAATATGAAGGAAACCAGTGAGTTGATACGAATATATCTGAGTAAGTAATAAAAATGACAAAGCCTTTAGAGGAAGGTTTCATAACTAAAGTGCCTGCAAATGCATGTTAACATACTAATAGTGGATAGAAGTCCTTTAACATCCAGCAAAAAAATTGGTAGATAACAATGCAAAAAAACCTGATTTAGCAGAATACGTACAGACCATTCAATCCTGTAATCTGATTAACCAATCAAAACAACAGAGTTTAACTAAGGACAAACAGTAAGCACAGATCCAGCAACCAAATAGAAAGAACCCTGACTTTATGTCACATTAAAAGTCTTGCCCAGACCCACCCAGTGACCATGTAGGAAACAAGGAGAGGAGTGTGTTCCATTCATAGGCGGAGATCCCGGGGGGGACATGTCCCTCCCTACCATAAAGTTGTCCCCCCCAACAATCATTGGAAACAAAACTTTTTTTTTTTTTTTTTAATATAGTAATATGAAATAAATTACGAAGACACAAGCGGTGCTAATTATAGACGTAAAACAATGTGTTTTTTAAGTGTTGAAAAATCATGTTCCCCCTTTGGTTCACATGCTGTTTCCAACGGGCAGGGCTACCGGCAGCTCTGTGTTTCAGTTAATCAGCCCAGTAGCCTACACGGTCAGATTGTGAGACTGTTTCCTCCTCTGTCCCCTGTCGCTGCCGCTATGATACACGATATGTAAAGAGATTTACCTCATTCTCGAACGCAGTAAGAACATGTAAAGAAGAAGTTTTTTTCTAAACTCCATTTACGAAGTTCCAATCGATATGGACAAGTATACATACGTTTATTAATGGATTGGCATGACAACGTGAACGCTTGCCGATAACACACGCATGCCGGTAATTAACACTGTTAAGATAGCTAGCTAGACAGTCTAAGACACTGTCCTGTCAGGGGCAGGTTCATGCTAGTTAATAAACGTAGGTCTACATCTCAGTGCCTCTCCAGATTAGTTAAATTATCTGAAGGTAAATTAATGTCATCTTTTCCTGTGGTCCATGAACTATGCTGGTATTGTAACATGGGGTGACAGTGGTACAGGAGGTAGAGAAGTCGTATTGAAATCAAAAAGGTTGCTAGTTCGATTCCCTGTCGAAGTGTCCTTGAGCTGTTTTATAACTTATTTTGAGCATCAAGTTCTCTTGAACTTTGGACATTATTTGTCTGTGAATATATATTTCGTGTTAGTACATTTAATGCTGTTTAGAGAATTACAAAATGACTTCGAATTTCTGTTTGTAAATGTGATAAGATCATTCGGTATTTAGCAGTTTATGCTAGCTCTCGTGAAAGCAATTTTTTCTCCGCCCCTGGTTCCATTCTGTCTGTTTCTCACTGCTAGCGTCACTCCACACCCAACATAACTTCTACATCAGTCTACTGCTTCCCTCACATGGGGAAGAGCAAGTGGCCAGAGAAGGTGGTGTGGTGGTTATAGCTGTCATAGACCTGTGCATTGGGCCACAACTTCACATAGACCACATCTCCCACCTCCAGCAGCAGAGAAGCTCCATTAGAGGGGCTTATACTGTAGTTTGGCTGGTGACTGTAAGCCCTGACAACATGTTCTTCATTCTTATGGAGAGAGACTGCTGTAGGTATAGAATAGATTCATGACCGTCTCCATTCTTCATTCTTATGGAGAGAGACTGCTGTAGGTATAGATTCATGACCGTCTCCATTCTTCATTCTTATGGAGAGAGACTGCTGTAGGTATAGATGCATGACCGTCTCCATTATTTATTCTTATGGAGAGAGACTGCTGTAGGTATAGATGCATGACCATCTCCATGCTCAGATACGGCAAAGTAGTAGACGCCTCTGACTGGAGCCGTGAAGACACCTACAGTAGAGGGAAAATAGAAAAATGATTATACAACAAATCTATGATGTCAGCATGACAGTAGTATGATTCATACAGTTTGAATCTGAGCTGTGTCTTTACAGTCATACCTGTATTGGGCTTGTAGGCATTTCCAGTGTTGGTGAAGACATTAAACTACATTACCCACACTGCAATTTGCACTGGCGCCCCTTGACTGACTTTGACCTCTGCCTCAGGTATCTCTGGCTGTAGATACCATGTGTATGACAGTGCAAATTGCAGTCTCACATCAAACCACTTCCTGTCTCTAATGTACAGTGAGTATGAGACCTGTTCTAGAGCATTAGAGAGAAATCAAGATGAAGTGATATTAGAGTATTCTAGGTGTCAGGGTATCAGGTAGGACTCAGACCACCTTAAGTGAGTTTCAGGGTATCAGGTAGGACTCAGACCACCTTAAGTGAGTTTCAGGGTATCAGGTAGGACTCAGACCACCTTAAGTGAGTTTTATTTACTTTGGGGAAACAGAGTGCAACCTGCAAGGGCAAAAGCCTTTCAAAACATAGGCCTGTGTGAGCATTTTATTCAGAGGGTATTACGCCTGTATTAGAGTATTATATGCCTGTATTAGAGTATTATAGGCCTGTATTAGAGTATTATAAAGTGAGTATTTGGTCTGTATTAGAGTATTATAGGCCTGTATGAGAGTATTATAAAGTGAGTATTTGGTCTGTATTACAGTATTATAGGCCTGTGTTAGAGTATTATAGGCCTGTAAGAGAGTATTATAGGCCTGTATGAGAGTATTATAAAGTGAGTGTTTGGTCTGGATTACAGTATTATACCCTAATGTAACCAAGGTTAACAAAGTTATCTTTAAGATTCTGTAAATATGTATAAATAGTAATAAATAGTCTAATAATAAACATTAGTTAGTTGATTAGTTATGTATTTATTAGTACCTTAGGAATTTAGCATAGCTTTTTAATGAATGAATTGTAATGAATGAAATGAAATGTAATGTTGGAGCGCCCTCTACAGGACGTAGTGCGTGCTGAAGAGCACGCGCAACTTTTACTTTGAATATAGAGAGAAGACGTTGAGATTAAAAGAAGACAAGTTTGAAAATTCACGGTGACAACCTTTTAAAAATTCAACGTCTTTACTGACCCAATTAATTAAAACAAATTGAATTATTCGATGATATTTTAAAGTTAAAGTGTTTTACATGAGTTTGATAGAAAAGGTACAATTGTACAGTTGAAAATACGCGATTTATGTTTTGTGCTAGTTGAGTGCTAACTTGTAGCCTAGCCAGCTAGCTAGCTAGCTACACCGAGCTACAGCGGACCTGCTGGACAAAGATGTGTGCTTGAAACCTTTGAAGATCGAAATGAAGATTGTCATTGTGGAATCATCTACAGTGAATATTGACTGACTGACTAAATACTCCTTGAAAACAACG
This sequence comes from Clupea harengus, assembly GCF_900700415.2. Classification (NCBI taxonomy): domain Eukaryota; kingdom Metazoa; phylum Chordata; class Actinopteri; order Clupeiformes; family Clupeidae; genus Clupea; species Clupea harengus. The sequence continues at coordinate 25,905,863 of NC_045155.1, forward strand.
ACGACAACTAGATGGCGAGCCTCCCACCGAACAACAGAAAAATACGGATTCCACACCACATCCAGTCCAACTGACTGAGAACTGTTTGATAGCTTGATAGCTGAAGTTCCACGGATACGTAAGACTTTACTTGTTCTTTTTTTATTTAAAGAAGACACTGAATGAACACACTGATACTTTGAACATATTTAATTGATTGAATATTTGATTGTATGTATTGTAAATGAGATTAAATTAGATAAAACTTTATTAGATAATTAAGTTATTTATTTATTTATTTATTAACTATTTATTAAATACTTAATATAAATATATAATTTATATTAAAGATAACTACATTTAACTATTGTAAAGAAATAAAATAGAACAAATAAGAAGCAAATAGATTATAAAATAGAGATAAATAAGATTATAATAGAGTAAATAGGAATTCATGAAGAGTTTGAGTTGATTTAAGGTTTAGATATCGAGATATTTTGATGCATGTTTTTTATTTTACATTTTCTAAATGTTGAGCCTTGTATATATATGTAAATAATTATTTGTCTCTAAAATCTGAAAGCTATCAAACCCTGTTTCTTGAGATTGACTGCGCACCTGAAAAGCATCTAGAATCTTCTGATGGCCCAGATCTTAGATTGTATGTAAACAAGTGTTAAACTAGTTTTCAGCCTATTCATGGGTACCAAAGACGTCACTTCCGTGAAGCCTGCCGCCATCTTTGTGTCCGACTCAACCATTATTCCCGTTGTATTATAAGATTTTTGTACCCAATAGTAGCTAGGTAGTCATATATAATAATATATAGTAATAATAATAATATTAATAATATAATACTAGTATTGTTTTCTATTGATAGGTTCTTCAAATTTAGACTTTTTAAATGTAGTATTTTCTAATTCTAGTGGTTAGTTAGTTAGCTATCATAGTTAGCTAGCGAACAGTCATGACTACAAACATAGCACATCTAAATGAGACAGAAAGACAGCGATATTTAGAAAAAACATTGATTATTGGCCGCGATCCATATTTATTACCTTCAACTTTATTTTGTCCCTTAAAGCCTGCCCCAACTGTCTTTTCCCAACGTATACACAGGGCTCTCAAGTGTCACGCATTGAGTGTGACAGTCACTCATTTCGGTCTTTAGTCACGCACTCCCGCCACACATCATATTTCTCACGCTGAAAAAAAAACTCTAGGCTATTTAATGTGCCGCAGCGCGCAAACATGACGTGGCCGCGCTGCCATCACCATGGAGGAATCAAGCACGTCTCCCCGAATCCCCTGGGGTTCTGCCGTGAGGTGCCACTTATCAGCCAATCAAAGAAAAAATGGGCTACACAATAACCAATCCGAAAAATACATCTTTTTTTATCTGGGTAAGATTTAATCCAGCAACCAATTAAAATAAAGCATCCTAGAATTGCGCGCGATTGATCTTCCGAAAGTTTCGTTCACCTGAGGAAACCACTGGAGCTCCGAGCATCAGTCTTCTACAAAGAGTAAGTCGTCTCCTGTTTTAATGTTACAACACATTCACAATGGTTTGACACAAGCAATGACAACTTGACTGCAGTTAGAGAATATTTCCCAGATGATTAGCATCAGTTTTTAATGAGTGTTTGTAGCCAACACAGCCTGCCTTTACACTATAGCTTTGACTCCGAACTTCGTTAATAGGCTATAATAAATTCGAGTAGGCCTATTACAAATATATATAGCCTATAATTCGAACGAATATTAGGCAGCCCTTAATATTCAATGATGTTATGGGCATTATTTTTGGTAAATGTGTTTGCTTGAACATTCTATTCAGATTCCGAGGTTTCTTCACGCCTGGTGAAGTTGTGAATCGCGAGCTCATTAGGCATACTAGCATGTTATAAATATCCTGGCCATCGATGCATTAATCATTGCATCTGTCTTTCAAAGATGTCAGGTAAAAAACAAATAAGCATCATGTCCTTCGCCCAAAGAGGAAAGCCCACTAAAAAGGCCAGATTAGGCCAAGAGAAGGTTGTAAACACATTAGAGGAGGAGATGGTGGAAGAGGAAGAGACAGTACAGGTGCTGGAGGAGGAGAGGGTGCAGGTGGAGGAGGAGGAGACGGTGGAAGAGATGGTGGAAGAAACAGTGGAGGAGATGGCTAGAACAAAAGAGAGAAAAGTCCCAAGAGCAGCCACCTACAAGACCTCTTTTAATAGTGAATGGACCTCTAAATGGCCATTTATTACCGCAGGAAGCACCAGCTCATAAAACTGGTGCTCTATCTGCCGCCAAGAGACCTCCTGTGCCCATCCAGGTGTGCGGGATGTGACAAGGCACATAGGCAGTAAAGGGCATCAGCCAAAACAGCAGGCACTGAAGTCAACCAGCACAATTAATACATCCAATTCTATGACTATGGCATATATAATGGGAACCAACACCAAAAATGATAAAGGAGTCCAAAAAGGCATACAGCAGGGGCGGGGCGGGCGGAATGGGGGTGGGCCGTGGGCGTGGCCGGGGGGGGGGGGGGGGGGGGGGGGGGGGGGATATGTCACTCTTGCCTGTCTTCAAAACTTGAGAGCCCTGTATACATTTATCTTGTACACAATCCATCCCCATACACCGGAGATAGCCTAAGGGCTTTCAAGATTACAGATGCATATCAATATGCAGTTGCAGGATGGGTGAACTACACCAAGATATGGCATCTGGAGATAAAAAATATGTATGTCATCACAGGACATCTTAGTAATTCAAACAGCCATTATCAACCGATTTATTTTAGTTGTGGTTAAGAGTGCCAATGTGGGCTAGCTAGGTGTAGCTAAAGCCTTTAGTGAAGGGCTAAACAGCTCGCTAACTATTAGCACTCTAGCTTGCTCAGGAGAGTTAAGCTCTGATAAAACACAGCAATTATTCACGATTGTATCAACGTGCTGCATTTCACATAACATGTCAGTCATTCCCAGGCTCAGAACACAAAATCAACATGTCCGTGGATAGTGGTGCAGGAAGATACAAAGTGTTGACTGCACAATCTGAAGTTAAATGTTGGCTGCCAGTTGTCTCTTCTAATTTGCAGCAAACCATTTATTCCGCCGATCTAAATCTTTTGGTATACAATTAAATTGTTTCTTTGGGTAATTTTCGCGACTATTGTCGCATCCATCAGCACAACATAAACAGGGAATTTTAACTTTCTGTGGGTTGTGACCGACTATTGTCTGTGTTGTGACCGACGCTCCGCTAGACTTTCGGACACAAAGATAAACGCAGTGACGTCACATGGTATCCATGAATTAACCGCACTGTATATAAACCGCATTACAGTATTTCATGTAATTTCATAAAACAAACCGGTGTATTGATCGCAGGTTATTGAACACTACGCCATGCCATGTAGTTGTGGTGTGGGCGCTACTAAATGTGGGCGCCATTTCAAAGTTGCATGAAGTAGGGAAGGGCATTACAAGCAGGAATATACTACACTTACACCCCTCCCCACATGCACACACACACACACACACACACACACACACACACACACACACACACACACACACACACACACACACACACACACACACACACACACACACACACACACACACACACACACACACACACACACACACACACACACACACACACACACACACACACACACACACCCCTCCCCACATGCACACAAACACAAATACCCCATTCTCACTCACAGCGAAAACCATTTATTGCGCATTTATTTAGTGTTGTGGTGTGGAAATGGACATTAAGTGTTGCTAATTGAAAGTCTAATTGTTAGTTGATGTCCTGGCGACTTAGTACCATGAACGATACGTTCTGACATGCTTGCAGTGGGAATTGCAACCATTAAATGAAGGTGTTTGAGAAGGGCAAGGAGAGACTCAGACTTCTCCCCCCTCATTGGCTAACATTACATTGGTATCATTCATTCATTCATTCATTAATTGATTAATTTCATTTATTTGATCAAGAGGGACAGTGTACATTCAACATTACAATGTAAATGCACCCAATTATAGCCAAAAGGCTAGTTTCCTTTGGCAGTCCCAAGTGAGCCAGAGTGAAAAAAGGCTATACAACCTAAAAAAAAAAGGCATTTACATATGAATTTCATATATGTCCTGCATGGGTCCAGAGCCGAAGGTGTGTATGGGTAGTTTGGGATTCTACATCAAATATGAATATGACAAAAATGACAATTTGTGAAGTACCATATTTACATACAGGCTAGTATAAAGTATCATTATCCATAAACTCTCTAGCCTCCTGTGTCTGGTTTATGGAACACAAATCTTTTGACTCCCCCAGGCCTTCTTTCCTACAAAGAGACACTTAATGATTGTGTGACTGGTTACACTCAGCTTTGACTCACCTTAGAAGAGTACACTCAGCTTTAACTCACATTCTGTACCTGTTTCCATGGCGCCTCCATCAGTAAAAAGATGATCTGAATGAAGCGTGGAAAAGGAAGAGTTTGTCTGTCCTGCTTTTGCATCATGACTTCTTGATTCCTTGTGTATTATACACTTTTAAGGAGTCAATATTGATGCTGATGTTGTGGTGGATGGCCTGTTTGGCTGGAAAGACCATATACATACAATGATTCAGTTTCCCCACTCTGACCTCAGGCCTAGTAGAACACAGCAAATCTACAAAGTGCTTGCATTACATTCATAAAATATTGGAAATGACACTAAATGCAACATGTATCCCTTTAAATACAAGGGTTAGTACTGAGCAGAAGCTTCTAAAGCGACTGCTTTCACCCCTCTGGAAATATTTACGCGTTAGATTACTCGTTACTGAAAAAAGTGGTCAGATTAGAGTAGCGCGTTACTAAGTAACCGGCATCACTGACACACACACACATAGGATGACTATGTGCAATTAAAGCAAACAAACAAAAAATGCCCCAGCGTCAACTGATGCCATATGTGTGGCCTCTTGGTGGTATTCTTGGTGTTAGTGGTACAGTGGTTTGCATCGCTGTCCACTAAGTGGGTAATCTGGGTATGTTTCCTGGCCATTGCAGGGTAACTATATAAGTCGCTTTGGATAAAAGCCTCTGCTCAGTACTGGACCCTTTGTATTTAAAGGGATACATGTTGCATTTAGTGTCATTTCCAATGTTTTATGAATGTAATATCACTTGTCACCAAAGCAAGCACTTTGTAGATTTGCAGTGTTCTACTAGGCCTGAGGTCAGAGTGGGGAAACTGAATCATTTTACGTATTTGCCAAAATTAATTATAATACACAAGAAATCAAGAAGTCCTGATGCAAAAGCAGGACAGACAAACTCTTCCTTTTCCACTCTTCATTCAGATCATCTTTTTACTGATGGAGGCGCCATGGAAACAGGTACAGAATGCAGAACACCAGTACTAGAGATTGTCTGTGTGTGTGTATGTGTGTGTTTGTGTGTCTGTGTGTGTGTGTGTGTGTGTGTGTGTGTGTTGTGTTCACTCTCTATTCCTCACAGGTTACCTGTAGTACGTGAATAGAGTGTGTCAGTAATGACAGTCAACATCTGCTCTTGAACAACAAAAGCTGGTTTTAGGCAGTTTACAAGTTCTCATTTGTCTGTGGGAGAAACCACTCTTGACACTATGCACAGATCAACACTACACATTAACCACACTACTCCCTGCCAAAAAAGTGTTTCTGTTTCCTAATGTTAAAGGCTAAAGACAAAAATACAGGAAGATCATGTAGGAAGAAAGAAAGAGTCTGTTTGTCAAAAAACTCACACGGAGTAGAGCACCTCGGGTGTGTTACTGTTAGATGTGTCACACTGGCTTGGAATATTGTGTGTTTATCTCTATATTGTGTGTTTATTTATGAATTATTTATTTAAGAGTGCCTCTTATCTTTGCAGCACGGAACTCAATGTCTCCATAGCAGACTGGACCCCCCCCCCTCATGGCTAAGTAAATGAACTGGCTGTGGGAATGCCCCTTTGTCAGCTAACCCACTGGTTTCCTGGTCATGTCACAAAGCATCCACACAAACAGACCAGGAAATTATCCGAATTTCAGTCATAAACCTCTCATTGTCTGTAGATTATTGTTTAGTTGTTTGATTTGGAAATGAATCACAATTACAGATAGAACCATGTCTATGTTACATTCCCTCACATATATCCACACACACACACACACACTCCATGAATTTAAACCTGGTTGGTTTGTTTAGTGCTGACACTGATGTAGCTCCCCAGACAGAAGGGAGGTTTGCCCTCAACATTTCTCTTCATATATATTTATTCATTCTCATTTCGCTTCATATATATTTATTCATGCTCATTTCTCTTCATATATATTTATTCATGATCATTTCTCTTCATATATATGTATTCATTCTCATTTTCATGAGTGCAGCACCCAGTCCCAAGCCCATCTGAACAAGGAGGAGGGTTGGGCAAGGGGCCAGCAAGCCCTTCCTGTAGAAGAACCTCTTGTTACAGAAACACAAACAAGAGACTCACTAAACTACGGCCCTCAGAGAGAGACTGGGCCTGAAACTAGGGCCCTGAGAGAGACTGGACCTGAAACTAGGGCCCTGAGAGAAATGTAGTTTGTCTTTTAAATGGATCATAGATGCCTATACTGTGGGAATGTGCTGTGGCAACATGCTGCTGGATGCACTGGTTTGGCTCTGTCAGGATAACAGATGCTTTTGTGTGTGTCTGTGTCTGTGTGTGTGTGTGAGAGAGAGAGAGATGTGTGTCTGTGTTTGTGTGTGTGTGTGAGAGGGAGAGAAATGTTTGTGTGTGTGTGTGTGAGATATGAGTTTGTCTGTGTTTGTGAGAGAGACAGATATATGTCTGTGTTTGTGTGTGTGTGTGTGTGTGTGTGAGAGAGAGAGATATGTGTGTGTGTGTGTGTGTGTGTAAGTGAGTGAGAGAGAGATATGTGTATGTGTGTTTGTCTGTGTGTGTGTGTGTGTGAGAGAGAGAGAGAGAGAGAGAGAGAGAGAACAAATAGAAGGTGGGGCTGTCCAACTTCTATGATGGATTAGTTCACAAGACGTCCAGGAGTTCACTAGGAGGAGCCAGTGACACTTTAAAAAGACTCAGACAGTGGAGGAGACCTCACTTTCCTGCTGAAGGCTGGAGAACAGCACCACTATCAGCACCGTCAGCATACTCTTCTGAGGTGAGTTACACTATCAGCACCGTCAGCATACTCTTCTGAGGTGAGCTACACTATCAGCACCGTCAGAATACTCTTCTGAGGTGAGTTACACTATCAGCACCGTCAGCATACTCTTCTGAGGTGAGTTAAAGCTGAGTGTACTCTTCTGAGGTGAGTTAAAGTTGAGTGTTCTCTTCTGAGGTGAGTTAAAGTTGAGTGTTCTCTTCTAAGATGAGTTAAAGTTGAGTGTTCTCTTCTGAGGTGAGTTAAAGTTGAGTGTTCTCTTCTGAGGTGAGTTCAAGCTGAGTATACTCTTCTGAGGTGAGTCAAAGCTGAGTGTACTCCTCTGAGGTGAGTTAAGGCTGAGTGTACTCAGTCACACACTCATTATGTGTCTGTTTGTAGGAAAGAAAAAAAGATTTGTGTTCCATAAACCAGACACAGGAGACTGGAGAGTTTATGGACAATGATACTTTCCTTCCTGTATGAAAATGTGGTACTTCACAAATAGTCATTTTTGCAATATTCATATTTGATATCGAATCCTAAACTACTCTTCCTCAGCCTGTTTTCCAATCAGAGTTGCTTGTTGGGTGGAGGGCGCAGAGTACACACCTTCGACTCTAGACCCATATAGGAAACACACTCACAGTCACTGACTTTACAACCTGTGGACACCTTTTATAACCTGGAACCATAGTCATAACCAAATAACCATTTCCTGGGATTAATGCTTTGTTTGTCAGTTTAAATTCACTTTTAAATGTTTTGGTTAGGCATTTATTATCACAGCTGTTGCGATTGTCCTGTAGGTGACAAGCTTTAGGCACTGAACTTATCTAGGAATAGAACTTAAGAAACCATTTAACACAATATGGTCAACCAACTGACCACAGGTTTCAGAATCTGTAAGGCAGTACAAAATAAAATAATTTCTAGAAGTTCTCTCATGTTTGATAAAGTTCTGCTGGGCTTGCTTCTCCTTAAGTCAGTAAACAGAGGGGCCTGCTCAACACACACACACACACACACACACACACACACACACACACACACACACACACACACACACACACACACACACACACACACACACACACACACACACACACACTCCTCCTTAAGTCAGTAAACAGAGGGGCCATCTCAACAGATGACTGTATCTCTGACTACAGAATTCATCTGATAGACTGACTGAAATGATTTGTTCTTCTTACAGAACACACCTTGACGATGGGATGCTGTGCCACTAAATCCTCCTCCAGAGAAACACTTGAGTTTGCTGATAAATCCTCCTGCTGTGAAAAACTTGTGTTTGCTGATAAAAAATATGACTTCAGAATTCCAGCTCTTCTTTACTTTAAAGAATGGAACACATTCCTGGCATTTGCAGAGAAGCGCACCTCTACCAACGATGCACACGCAATGAATCTGGTGATGAGTAAAGGCACGCGGGACAGCGGCTCACTGAAGGTACCCAGGAGAACACCTACACCTCACATCTGTGTTTTAATACTACTCCCCTGCCATGTCTACACCCCATACCTGTAGGCAGATGCTGACTGTGGATGGTGGCAGTATATTTCATATTTAGCTCAGAGAGTATAAGTCCTGATATGGTTTTGTTGCACCTATAGAGTTACTGTATAGGGCGCCTCTTCTTGTTTAGAAATCCAGATGGTATACACCTTTCACTGACCACTGGTAAGTACCACTAGGAGGACTGCTAGGCTCTGGTTAATTACTGGTCAGTGCCTCTGACACCTTCCGTGGAAACACTGTTTGGCAGAAAATTCCCAATGGAATGGAATAGAATAGAAACTACAGTAGTGGCCTAAAAATGATGTACACTGTAGTCTTTTCGTGCCCACTGTTAATTTCAAACGTGTGATGTTATTTCCAGTGGTCTCCCACCGAGGATGTGAAGGAGGCGGCCAAAGATGGCTACCGCACCATGAACCCCTGTCCAGTCTTTGAGAGGAACTCAACAGGAACAGGAGGAGGAACACTGTTTCTGTTCTTCATCTGCATCAAGGGTAAAACTCCGGAACGGAAGCTCAAGCCAGGCCAGACTCGTTTATGCTACGTCACCAGCACAGACTTAGGGGTGACGTGGAGCGATTTAACAGACTTAACGGAAAGTGTCAACTTTACCAATTACCAAACCTTCGCTGTGGGACCGGGCCACGGGATCCAGCTGAGCAGCGGCACACTGCTCGTGCCTGCCTATGTGAAGGAGGTGGAGGGCTGTAGGCAATGCCAGAGCTGCTGGTGCTGCTGTGGCAACAGTGAGTATGTGAGCGCCCATGCTGTGGTGCTGCGCAGCGAGGACCTGAACACCTGGAAGGCAGGCCAGCCCATCGCCCTGGAGTCCCTGGAGTGCCAGTTGGCTGAGGTGTCTGACGGGAAGGGTGGTACACAGGTGTATCTGAACGCTCGCAGCATCGGAGCACCGGAGCCACGGGTAGAGGCCCTGAGTAACGATGGCGGGGCAAGTTTTACCCGGCTTAACCAGCTAACGCTAAAGGAGAGGCCTCACGGCTGCCAGGGGAGTGTGTTGGGGTTCCCCGCCAGTGACATACCAGCAGGAGGAGGGGGATCCTCAGAGACGGCTCTGCTCTTCAGCCATCCGACCAAAGGGGAGGACTGGAACAGGCTGGACCTAGGGGTCTACCTGAGGAAGTCTCTCCAGGACGACGACCCCTGGGGTATACCCCACATCATCCACAAGGGGCCCAGTGGCTACTCAGACCTCACTGGCTGTGAGGAGGAGCGTCAGTTTGGTTGTCTGATGGAGTGTGGCCATGGGGAACGTCTTCAGATTGTCTTCAAAGAGATCAATCATTCAGATGTAGACAGAGGGGAAGCTGTGTGAAGCCATTGCTCTGTGACTGACCACAGACCCACCACAGACACATAGAGGAACAAGCTTTTAAATAATAGTAAATAATATATCAAATATATATGTAAATAATAATAATAGTAAATAGTGGGGTTAAATGTTTTCATCACTTAAATGTATTCATATTTATATGTGAATCAGGAATTACATTTGTGAATCGCGTGACATATTTCTGAATTTTGAAACTATTTTAACTCCAGTTACAGTCGTTTGATAATGTTGAATGACATGTGAAAATGTAATGTGATGTGTTGTAGATGTAGTCTGATTAATTCTGCTGTTTGATTATTTCTGAGAGGCTGATGTTCTTTCCTGTGACTTGACCGTGATGTCATATCCCAACTCTCATGTTTCCATTTCATTAGATCAGCTGTAAACATAATAAATAGTTTATTTGATTTTTGATTTGAATTTATTTTTGTTTAAAAGTAATAAATACTGTAAGTGTTTATATCCAGTCACTCCTCCCAGGACTCTTTGTGTTTATGTCATTTGGTCTACTTCTCGTAACTTAACTGACCAATCTGTCCTGAAGTGCTTTCATTAAAAACAACGCACATTTTAGACACAAGGAGGTTTGTGTGTGTGTGAGAGAGAGATTTTGCGTTCAAGAATGATTGCAAATATTATAACAAGTATAAACTCAAATGTGAAACGAGAAATAAGAAGGACATCAGTGAGTTTGCTACGAATATATCTGAGTAAGTAATAAAAATGACAAAGCCTTTAGAGGAAGGTTTCATAACTATAGTGCCTGCAAATGCATGTCAACATACTAATAACTAATAGTGTATAAAAATCCTTTAACATCCAGCAGAACAATCGGTAGATAACAATGCCAAAAAACCTGATTTAGCAGAATACATACAGACCATTCAATCCTGTAATCTGATTAACTAATCAAAACAACAGATTTTAACAGTAAGCACAGATCCAGCAACCAAATAGAAAGAACCCTGACTTTATGTCACACTAAAGCAGCTTGCACACTGCCCCGACAAACGCCAACATTCTCCAACTAACGCCAACAAACACCAACAGTCGGGTCAGTGTGCGTCGGCAGTTGGTGTTAGTTGGAGAATGTTGGCGTTTGTCCGGTATTGTCGGAAGAGTTCTACATGTTCAGTCGGATCGGGTCGGATCGGGTAAAGTTGGAGAATGTCTGACCGATGTAGAGCCATTTCCAACAAACTCCAACATTCTGACAGCTCATTACCTTGACAACTAGGCTCAACTTGCGTGCATAACATCCTCGAGCTCTCTTGGATGTCGAAGTTAAGATGGTTATCAGCCAGTTTGTCCTAAGTCTATTTATAGATTAACGTTATGTATTAGCTTCCCCAAACGAACGATTTTCGAGACATATATTTGTCTACCGGTATTTCAACTTCTACGACTCGTTTATCACTGCAAGAAAACGTGTTTCTAAATATTAATATTAATGTTTACGGTGACACTTTACAGGAGTAGCCTACGTTTGCACTTATGTTAGCTATCGGCCACTCCCACTTCGTTCCACTTACCGCGTTGGTTTTCGAAATATTAAAATGCACGCCGCCTGCTTTTACATACTGTTGTATGAAAAAGTTTTGGCACCCCTCTGAGGCTGCATGATAATTTACTCTGTCTTCACCAAAAAAAGATCACAGTGGTATATTGTTCATTTTCTAGTTAACACTGAGTAGCCTACTGGGGTGTTTTCCAGACAAAGATATTTAGTGTAGCAGTGTTTAGTTGTGTGAAATGAAATCAAATGTGAAAAATAGGCTGTGCAAATATTTAGGCACCCTATTCATTTTGCTGATTTGAATACCTGTAACTACTCAATACTGAATAATTGCAACACATAATTAGTCTGATTAGCTTGTTAAGCCTTCATTTCTATAGAAAGGTGCATCCAATCATTAGAACAGGGGTCTTCAACCTTTTTCAGCCCAAGGACCCCTTGGCTGAGAGAGACACTGAGCAGGGACCCCCACCCCCGCCGCCCCAAATTTAGGCCAGATATTCATATATTTTATCTGGAACTAAGTGTCAGTCACACACACACACACACACACACACACACACAAACACACTCCCCTACACATGTTTGAACATAATGATGCATAATTTGTAACACACAACTCGTTTCAATTTATTCTGTTTATAATTTTATGATTTTTTTTGTCCCTTACAGTTAGCCATTACTTTGTATTCAATGAGGGGGGGGGGACAAATAATTGAGTAGCTTGAGAAGCTTAAGTATGGATGAAATATCTCGTACCTAGTGAGAGGCCTGACGTTTGACAATTCATCACTCATGTCTTTGGCAACAAGATTCTCCCTATAAAGCATTCAGTGCGTCATACATGGCTCTTGCACCGTCTGTGCACATCGCGACACATTTTGGCCAGGGTAGCTATATCATGTTCACGGAAAAAATTGTCGATCACTTTGAAAATCTCTGAACTTTTTTGTACGTCCATGCAGCTGCTTACAGAATATAAATTCCTCCTGCATCTCATTTTGGTCGACAACCACACAAACGCTAAAAGCTGAGGGTCGTTTGACACGTCTGTGGATTCATCTAATTGTAGTGCAAAATAATCTGCTTTCGGGAGTTTCGCGACTAGTTGTGCCCTCACATCAGCTGCCAATTCATCAATTGAAAGGGAAAAAAAGCAAAGGGATGCTTTTCAGTTTTTTTTTTTTTACGTACTCCTCCTTCCCAAACATCGTTTTTCACATATAACTAGCTGCTGGCAATATTAAACTTTCCGCAATTATGTATGGCGTTTTGGTCTGAGCGACACGTAATGCAACTTGATAAGAGGGTTTTAAAGCTAGCTCGCCAAATGTGGCTGATTGTCTGCTGGCCCTCAAAAGATTTTAAACGGGAAATATTAAATGTTTGTTTCTTTCAAGTGAGCATGGGTTGTCTATAGGTCTAAGTGTCGTTGCAGCTTTGATGGCTTCATACTTTCGTTTGATAGCACGGAAGAGCAAACCACGCACACTGGTAGTTCGTCACCATCGGTCTCTTTGTAGGTGAAGCCAAACTTCAGATAATCATTTGAATATTTACGTGTTTTCTCCAGTTTGCGTTTTTAGGTATTAAGGCATGTTGGCATCCTCTGAGGGTAGATCATCTGAACCGCCATCAGTGCTGTATGACGTGGAGCTTTTGTTCCGAGAAATGACAAAACTTTTAAAATGTATGGTTATGGCAGGTAACCTGTTTTGGCACCAGATAGCTAAATGTAGCTAAAAGTGCATATGTTGCCATGGTAATCAAATGATCACGTGAAGATTCATGGGTAGCCTATGTATTATTTTATAAACGAATAGAAAGCATTTGTTACGATCTGTTTATGTTTATGTAGCCTATTGAACGTTTTTAATTTTTGGAAGAGGGAAAAATGCTTCAGATGAAATAATTTGGCGGACCCCCTGCAGTACCTCCGCGGACCCCCGGTTGAAGACCCCTGCATTAGAAAAAGTATTTAAGGTAGCCAATTGCAAGTTGTGCTTCTCTCTGAATCTCCTCTGAAGAGTGGCATCATGGGGGCCTCAAAACAACTGTCAAATGATCTGAAAACAAAGATGGTTTAGCTTTTCTGGACACACGCCACAAACAAGCTCCCTTGAGCTATACAAAAGCACATTTGAACAAGCTAGATTAATTTTAAAACAAAGTGCTGTGGACTGATGAGATAAAGATTGAGCTATTTGGTCACAACAAGAGGAGTTATGCATGGCGGCAAAAGAACACAGCATTCCAAGAAAAACACTTGCTGCCCACAGAAAAATTGGTGGGGGGGTCCATCATGCTGTGGGCCTGTGAGGCTAGTGCAGGTACTGGGAATCTTGTTAAAGTTGAGGGTTGCATGGATTCAACCCAATATCAGCAAATTCTTGAAAATAATGTTCAAGAATATGTCACAAAGTTGAAGTTACGCGGGAGTTGGGTGTTCCAGCAAGAAAATGACCCAAACAATTGCTCCAAATCTACCAAGGCATTTATGCAGTGGAACAAGTACGTATAATCTCCTGGAATGGCCATCCCAGTCCCCAGACTTGAATATTATTGAAAATCTATGGGATGACTTGAAGCGGGCTGACCACGCTAGGCAGCCATCAAACCTAACTGAACTGGAGATGTTTTGTAAGGAGGAATGGTCGAAAATACCTTCATCCAGAAACCAGACAGCATCTAGAGGCTGTTATTTTTACAAAAGGAGGCTGTAGTAAATATTGATGTGGGTGTCCAAATGTATGCACCTGTCTAATTTTGTTAAGATGCATATGGCATATTTTCTGTTTATCCAATAAACCTTATTTAGCTGCTGAAATAGTACTTTGTCCATGAAGTATTATATATATGACAAAGAAGTTGCTGATCCAAAAATAATTTAACACACAATTGAAAAAATAAGTAGTTAGTTGGAAAAAGTCTGTTACTGTCTGAGCAGTGTGGAGCTGGCAGTTGGTTTACTGGACATTCTAAAGACAGGTACCAACTACTGCCAACAACTGCCAACTTTAGAATGTTGGCGTTAGTTGGAGAATGTTGGCGTTTGTTGGGGCAGTGTGCAAGCTGCTTAAAAGTCTTGCCCAGACCCACCCAGTGACCATGTAGGTAACAAGGAGAGGAGTATGTTCCATTCTGTCTGTGTTTCTCACTGCTAGCGTCACTCCACACCCAACATAACTTCTACATCAGTCTACTGCTTCCCTCACATGGGGAAGAGCAGGTGGCCAGAGAAGGTGGTGTGGTGGTTATAGTTGTCATAGACCCGTGCATTGGGCCACAGCTTCAAATAGACCCAATCTCCCACCTCCAGCAAAATATCAATAATACTAACCAAGATCAAAATAAGGGACTAGGCCTCATTATCATGTCATCCAGAAATAAGAGCAAGAGCTGCTGTTTAGTAAAGTCAGATATCCTGCTTTCACCCCTCTGGCACTGGTACTGGGAGGGAGGTGCAGAGGGGTTCACATAGGGGAGTATATAACGTTTGTTAAGATCCCATCAAATCCTTAGATGTACTACATTAAAGTGTCCACTAGATGGCGCCAGGCACCCAGGAGTCGGAGAGGTGCCAGTGTGAGAGCTCAGCAGTGGCTCAGACGGGACATAAAGAGGATCCTCTTCCTCTTCCTCTCCCCCATAGATGCTTCTCAGGCCCTTCTCACAAGTGCACATAATATAATTATTGCAATTCCCACTGCAAGCATGTCAGAACGTATCGTTCATGGAACTAGGTCGCCAGGACATCAATTTATATTTTCAATTAGCAACACTTAATGTCCATTCCCACACCACAACACTAAATAAATTCTCAAGAAATAGTTTTCTCTGTGAGTGAGAATGGGGTATTTGTGTGTGTGCATTCCTGCTTGTAATGCCCATACCTACTTCATGCAACTTTGAATTGGCTAGTAGCGCTCGCACCACAACAATGGTACTGGGTACTGGAACATTCATAGGGGAGTATATAATGTTTCTTAGGATCAAATCAAATCCTTAGATGTACTACAGTGTCCACTAGGTGGCGCCAGTGCCCTTGGGCACGGTTAAATGCACTGTGTGTGTGTATGTGTTTGTGTGTGTGTGTGTATGTATGTGTGTATGTACAGGGCCGGCGATTGCTATAGGCGAACTAGGCGACTGCCTAGGGCGACAAATGGGTTGGGGGCGCCCTCTAGTGTCGCCCTTGGACCTACTTCCCATTAATCATAGTTAGAATAACAAGCAAATAAAAACATGTTTATTAATCATGATCATCCGAGGGCGCCCCTTCAGCCATACGTTTACGTCAACCTGATTTTTAGATTGAATTGATGGTTATTGTCGATAGGGGCGGTTGCGTTAAGTTACGTTACGTTAGTTATGTGAGGGCTCCTGCACACTACCAGGGTGGGGTGAGCCGTGAGCGTGTCAGCTACGTGACATTCGCAAAAATGAAGCGGTCAAAACCATCTGGAGCACAGGGACGAAAACGAAGAAAGGAAGAAGAGGAAAAGAAAGCCAAGTATAGAGGTAAGTCTTCTCTTCTCAGCCATTAAGGTGTCAAACTAAATACATGTAGTATTGTGCATCACCTAATATTGGACGTTTCATTGCTGTCACTTAGGCTAGCTATAGCTAGCTAGCGGCTGTTACTTTGCTAATTTGCTACGTAGGCTATTACTAGCAAACGTAACTTCACTGATAACCTACATGGATGTAAATGTCAAAAGACCAGTATCTGGATAACGTATGCTAGTTATGAAAAGTACAGTTGCTGTCTACATTAATTATAAATGGCATAAGTTCTGTTTAGTGAATTCACAACTAGCAGGTGCATACACACACAGTAACCATTTTGGGGATAGTGGTGGTGTTCACCCTTCTGTACAGTTCCTCCCCAGGAATATACTAAAATGTTTGTTTATTTTTGTTTTAAATTGGCCAGATGCACTCAGGCAATTTTTGCAGAGGCCGCTGTAGAAAGGACGCCTGATTCGCCTCCCTCTGAACTTTGTAAGTAGCCTACACAACTAGTACTACTGTTGCTGTTTTTGTTATTGTTATTATTATTACCAATTATTACTTTCATAATCACATCACATTAATACTACTAATTGTAATCAGTAGCCTAGTATTATTTAGCCTTGTGGCAGTAATTGTAATATATCTACTACAAGTTACATGGTCAGATAAAATGCATTTGTACAAAGCAACTATGTGGTAGGATGATAGAAATGACCAAATGCAACTGTGTAACGAACAGCATGAATGAACTCTGTGTTTAAATACAGCTGCAGGAGAAGGGACATCCAGTAGTACTCAAGGGGCCAGTAACACAGGCCAGGAACACACAGCCTGCATCAGGTGAGTCTATTTAATAGTATTTATTCAAGCCACATCCATACCCTAAAGTACAATAGAAACATGTTAGCATGTATTAAATACAATAGCTTGTTTTCTTAAAGAAGTTCAACCACATTCATGATCATTTCACTTATTATATTAAACACCGCTTGTCTGGCTATACAATATGCTTGAATACAGGTGAAGGTGAAGGGACATCCAGGAACACATCAAGCACTCAGGGCACCAGTGAAACATCACTGCCGCTTGCAGACACCTCACCCTCCACAATTCCTGCTATCCAGGGAGAACCTATAGATCCTGCTGACTGGCCAGCCCTCTGTGATCCGGTAAGGACAGAGTTAGTTTGCAGAGGACCATACCAGACCAGTCCAGACTTTACATTTCCAAAAAGAGATGATGGGAGAAGCTGCCACCACAACCACTTCTACAGGAAATTAGTAAATGGGGAGAAAATCAAGAGAAGCTGGCTTGTATATTCAAGGAAAAACAATACTCTGTATTGCTTCTGCTGCAAGCTCTTTTCACAGAAAAATGACCACCTCATTAGGAGTGGCCTAAATGACTGGAAGAATTGTAGTGAGGTACAGTGCCCTCCGCAATTATTGGCACCCCTAGTGAATATGAGCAAAACAGGCTATAAAAAAATATGTCTTTGCTGTTTATCCTCTTGGTCTTTCACTCAAAATATTCACAAAAATCTTACCTTTTCATTGAAGTAAAATTATTGAAAGAAAAAAAAACTGTTGACATTAAATAAATATTTTTCCCCAAAACATGTGTGCCACAATTATTGGCACCCCTAGAAAAATCTTATAATTAAAATCTAACTGAAGTATATTTCCAGTCATGTTTTACATTTTTAAGTTCACCTGTTTGATAAGGAACTCTTAAGAGGTCAACCATGACTTCCTGTTCCACTGGCGTACAAATATGAGGTGACACAGGCCAAATTCCATTAGTCATTCATCACTATGGGAAAGACCCAAGAACACAGTGACGATGTGCGACAGAAAGTTGTGGAGCTGCACAAATCAAGAAATGGACTCAAGAAAATCTCTAAAGAGTTGAAAATACCCATTTCCACTATCATGGAAATAATTAAGAAGTTTAAAGCGACAGGAGATGTTAAGAATCAGCCTGGAAGCGGACGTGTGTGTACATTGACCCCACGCACCGTGAGGAGGATGGTTCGACTGGAAAAAGAATCTCCAAGGATCACAGCTGGAGAATTGTAGAGGTGAGTTGAGTCTTCGGGTCAGAAAGTCTCCAAAACTACCATCAGACGCCACCTACATCACCACAAGTTGTTTTGGAGGGTTGCCAGAAAAAAGCCTCTGCTGTCAATCAACTACAAACTAAAGCGCCTACAGTTAGCCAAATGTAAGTCAGACTTTCAATGGGGCCGAGTTATATGGTCAGATGAGACCAAAATAAAGCTTTTTGGCAACAAACATCAACGGTGGTTTTGGCGTAGACAGAAACATAGCCATACAGAAAAGACCCCCATACCCAATGTGAAGTATGGTGGCGGATCTTTGATGTTGTGGGGCTGTTTTTCTTCCAAAGGCCCTGGACATCTTGTTAGGATACATGGTATCATGGACTCCATCAAATACCAGCAGATATTAAATGAAAACCTAACAGCCCCCTCCAGTAAGCTTAAAATGGGCTGTGGTTGGACCTTCCAGCAGGTCAATGATCCGAAGCACACCTCAAAATCAACACAAAAATGGTTCACCGACCGCAGAATAAAGGTTTTGCCATGGCCATCACAGTCCCCTGACCTAAACCCCATAGAAAATCTGTGGGATGAGCTGAAGCCGAGTCTACAAACGTTGACCTCAGAATCTGAAGAGATACTGCATGTAGGAATGGTCTCAGATCCTGTGCCATGTGTTCACCAACCTCATCACGCATTATAGGAGAAGACTCAGAGCTGTTATCTTGGCAAAGGGAGGCTGCACAAAACATTAAATTAAGGGGTGCCAATAATTGTGGCACACATGTTTTGGGGAAAAATATTTATTTAATGTCAACAGTTTTTTTTTCTTTCAATAGTTTTACTTCAATGAAAAGGTAAGATTTTTGTGAATATTTTGAGTGAAAGACCAAGAGGATAAACAGCAAATACATATTTTTTTATAGCCTGTTTTGCTCATATTCACTAGGGGTGCCAATAATTGCGGAGGGCACTGTATTTGAGATATTTTGTAGTGGTACGTACAGTATCCATAAAAGCACTTTTGTTTGTAGAGGGTATAGTTAGGGTATAGAGGGTCATAATTTGCTTAAATGTCCTTACAGGTGCTTAAGAGTGTTTTGCACAGTTTACGGAGTTAACTTAATCCTAACTTTGAGTGTGTAATAAATTATTTAAAATAATAAAAAAGAAAATGTTCTGAAACTATTCTGGTGTTTGTTATCCATGCAACATTTATTGTTGAACTGCAATGTAGAATAGTAGAATTATAAGTGGGTGAAAAAACTGCTATGCAAAGTAAAGTGATGTTAAGTATTGTGTGTGTGTGGGGGGGGGGGGGGGGCGCAAAACTCAATCTCGCCTAGGGCAACCAAAGAGCTAGAGCCGGCCCTGTGTATGTATGTGTGTGTGTGTGTGTGTGTGTGTTTGTGTGTATGGGGCAAAGCATGGGGGGGTATTGGGCAGCATTTAACTATCCTATCTTAACTGCGTCAATTACCGGCACGCGTCAATTATCGGACACTTTCAGCGTTGTCTTGTTTACATTCACTCTCGTGTTGAGAAATTGGGCGGGAGAATAACGCGATTTGGTGAGGAAGGTCGCCTTCGCGTTTACAGTTTAACTTAAACAAAGTTGAACTAGATCAAAATGTTGTATTTCCACGAACAAAAGTACAATTACAATACCGTTATAATAAATGTCTTCATTTTTATACATAACATAGGCCTACATAATCATGCTATGTTTGTTTTGTGCATGTTTAAGTGAATAGACTGCACCTACAACTGAATCAGGTCAAAGAAAGCCCACAAAATACTCAAATTAAACAAAAATAACACTAGTTAGATTAACGTTTGCTTGTCAAAACATATTGTGACAAAGTCATTTGTACAGAAATTAGACCGGTATATGTCAAAGCAGGAGGAAAGCATATTATTATCTCGAAAACCAACGCTGTAAGTGGAACAAAGTGGGAGTGTCCGATTACTGACGCAGGCGAAAACGTACTCATGTAATGTGTCACCGCAAACATGAATAGAAATATTTAGAAATACGTTTTCTTGCGGTGTTAAACGAGTCGTACAAGTTAAAAAGGACAAATATCTCTCTCGAAAAACGTACGTTTGGCTAACCTTATACATAACGTTAATCTATAAATAGACTTAGCATATCGATTTTTTAACAAACTGTCCGATAACTGACGCATCTACCAGGGTTTTTCCTGCATAGAGAAAATTTGGGCGCGCGCCTAAGCCGTTTTCCCGAGCGCCTACAACAAATCCCGAGCGCCTAAGGCACCAAAAAAAGTCCGCGATAAAAAATAAATAAAAAAAACCTGTCATTCATGGCGCAATTCAGCTTAATGGTGTTTTGAGCCCTCACCGTCGACTTCAAGACAGCAGCTTGTCCCACCTCCCACCCCCTGAGCCAATCATTGAAAAGAGGCTGCTCCAAGCTTGCCAGTTTAGAGAATACTTGGTTTGAATTTGAGATTTGAGCAAGCAACTTAATGTAGCTAGCTTTTAGCTGTTTTAAACCAAGGCACTTCAAAAATGTTGTTTACAACCTGCTTACAAATCTGGTTAAAACCACTAGTGAAGGTGTTTTAGAATAATATTAATGCCATATACAATAACTGACTTTATGTTAACACCACTAATTAATGTTAGCTGTCTAATTATTTAGCGCAATGCTAGCATGCATCTACCGTAATTTGATTTTTAACCAAGGTAGCCTATTGTACTGCAAAATATTGATCGCGACCTGTTTACAAATCTGGTTAAAAAAATAAAGGTGACCTGTTATTTATAGATATGAATTATTTCGCTCAGGTGGTGGGATGCGCCTTCATCACGCGTGCAATGCATGTTCGAATATGGTCTCAATAGTATGGCTACAGCCGAAACCTCGTTCTGTTTTGATCAATAGTAATCGAGTTGATAAGCGGGTCTTCTTGTCTGAACAATACGCAACTGTGAGGTGCGCGAATGGACAGAGCGGCCAACTGCCAATCACTCAACTTGCGTATGGATCCTGACTTCATCAGTCGGCGGTGATTTTGAGCATAACATTCCATTTTCAGTATTCATGGCTTTCAATGTATTACAATATCTGCTATGTTGAGGACCTACACAGGTGTAGGCTATTATTTGATTTGTTTACCCGTTTGAACAAGTAGGCTACCAGTAGACCGCGGGTCCTCGGGAGAGGCAGACAACCGCATTGGTTTATCAATGAAAGCTCAGCTCGTTCGGAGGAGAGCGGATATATTTGTGTTGCATCTCGAATTAATATTATCATTGATAAACCGGTGCGGTTGTAAACTGTCGTTCCGCTGCGAGGGCCAGCCCGACGTGCACGAATACACCTGTACAAATGCAAATGAAATGTCCACTCAAAATGCTGACAAAAGTTTTATTTCCAACGCAGCCTCCATCGGTGGGCCAATAGAAGTTAAACACACTATTAAACATATTTGTGGACAGTTTTAATAATAAAAACAAAAATAATGGTATGTAGGTTTGTATAATAAAAATGAATAGTAATAATAGATAAACTTGATTTTCATAATTTGTGTGTTCCATTTCTGACCACTGGTTAGTTCTAGATTCTATTGATATACATTTCAGTAGTTTGCATATATATGTAAAGAGGTAAACCTTAATAATCTTTGAACCATACATGATAGCACCATGGGGCTTGGACTATTGTCAATCTATTTTAATCTAAAGTGGAAGCAAAATAATTTCCTGAAGCATATCCTCATTATTTATGAAATGGTAAAATGTAAGCTACCAGGTGACATGGTAACACAGACTGCGCGCGCAGCGCGCACATTTTTTTTGGAGCACCGAAGACCCATTTTGACCCAGGAAAAACCCTGATCTACGCTAGCTATCTCTATTTTAGGGAACCCTCTTAACAGTTGGCAGCAACTAGCACGTGATAAACTCATGTTAATATGTTTGAACATGAACTCATGAATATGAACTCGTGATATGAAGCTGCACAGGCACCCAGAGGGTTTCTACCTTTCCCTGCTATAATTGTATAAGTTAAATCGAGGAGACTATATAGCATCGGCTAGATAACTAGCTGTCATTTCATGCCAATGGCACTCTTCCATTTAAAACATTTAAGGTCATTAAAAAGTTTCCTTAGCAACTACATAACCATAGCAACCAGGAAACACAACTTTAGCTGGAAAGTTTAATTTCTAAAAATCAGCTCAAAAATAAAAGTCTTGGGTTCAAAGTGATCACAACCACTTGCGGGTGATGTTGCATGGCTTCACATAGACGTTAAACAATCCTGAGGGGATTAATGGGACATCGACAGAGCGAGGGCCGACTCTGATAGAGAATCAACCTCATTCAACTGCTTTAAAAGAAATCTCAAAACATGGTTGATAAATAACCAAAAATGTGATCAATAGTGGGTAAGCAGTAGAATTCATTTTGTTTACCACTTTGTTCTTTCCCTTCTACCCATGGTTAAGGACTAAGTGGAGCTTGTATATTGGGATTTCATTTTATTTTATTTTATTTATTTCAGTTATTTTATTTTATTTTATTTATTTATTTATTTTATTTTATTTTAGATATATTGTCAATGTTATGTATACGTAAATGCCTTTTTTTTTAGGTTGTATAGCCTTTTTTCACTCTGGCTCACTTGGGACTGCCAATGGAAACTAGCCTTTTGGCAATAATTGGGTGCATTTACATTGTAATGTTGAATGTACACTGTCCCTCTTGATCAAATAAATGAAATGAATGAATGAATGAATGAATGAATGAATGATACCAATGTAATGTTAGCCAATGAGGGGGGAGAAGTCTGAGTCTCTCCTTGCCCTTCTCAAACACCTTCATTTAATGGTTGCAATTCCCACTGCAAGCATGTCAGAACGTATCGTTCATGGTACTAAGTCGCCAGGACATCAACTAACAATTAGACTTTCAATTAGCAACACTTAATGTCCATTTCCACACCACAACACTAAATAAATGCTCAATAAATGGTTTTCGCTGTGAGTGAGAATGGGGTATTTGTGTTTGTGTGCATGTGGGGAGGGGTGTGTGTGTGTGTGTGTGTGTGTGTGTGTGTGTGTGTGTGTGTGTGCATGTGGGGAGGGGTGTAAGTGTAGTATATTCCTGCTTGTAATGCCCTTCCCTACTTCATGCAACTTTGAAATGGCTAGTAGCGCCCACACCACAACTACATGGCATGGCGTAGTGTTCAATAACCTGCGATCAATACACCGGTTTGTTTTATGAAATTACATGAAATACTGTAATGCGGTTTATATACAGTGCGGTTAATAGGCTGAAAACTAGTTTAACACTTGTTTACATACCATCTAAGATCTGGGCCATCAGAAGATTCTAGATGCTTTTCAGGTGCGCAGTCAATCACAAGAAACAGGGTTTGATAACTTTCAGATTTTAGTGACAAATAATTATTTACATATATATACAAGGCTCAACATTTAGAAAATGCAAAATAAAAAACATGCATCAAAATATCTCGATATCTAAACCTTAAATCAACTCAAACTCTTTATGAATTCCTATTTACTTTATTATAATCTTATTTATCTCTATTTTATAATCTATTTGCTTCTTATTTGTTCTATTTTACTTCTTTACAATAGTTAAATGTAGTTATCTTTAATATAAATTATATATATATATATTAAGTATTTAATAAATAGTTAATAAATAAATAAATAACTTAATTATCTAATAAAGTTTTATCTCATTTTATCTCATTTACAATACATACAATCAAATATTCAATCAATTAAATATGTTCAAAGTATCAGTGTGTTCAATCAGTGTCTTCTTTAAATAAAAAAAGAACAAGTAAAGTCTTACGTATCTGTGGAACTTCAGCTATCAAGCTATCAAACAGTTCTCAGTCAGTTGGACTGGATGTGGTGTGTGGAATCCGTATTTTTCTGTTGTTTGGTGGGAGGCTCGCCAGTCGCCATCTAGTTGTCGTCGTTGTTTTCAAGGAGTATTTAGTCAGTCAGTCAATATTCACTGTAGATGATTCCACAATGACAATCTTCATTTCGATCTTCAAAGGTTTCAAGCACACATCTTTGTCCAGCAGGTCCGCTGTAGCTCGGTGTAGCTAGCTAGCTAGCTAGCTGGCTAGGCTACAAGTTAGCACTCAACTAGCACAAAACATAAATCGCGTATTTTCAACTGTACAACTGTACCTTTTCTATCAAACTCATGTAAAACACTTTAACTTTAAAATATCATCGAATAATTCAATTTGTTTTAATTAATTGGGTCAGTAAAGACGTTGAATTTTTTAAAAGGTTGTCACCGTGATATTTCAAACTGCCTCCTTTTAATCTCAACGTCTTCTCTCTATATTCAAAGTAAAAGTTGCGCGTGCTCTTCAGCACGCACTACGTCCTGTAGAGGGCGCTCCAACATTTAATTTCATTCATTACAATTCATTCATTAAAAACCTATGCTAAATTCCTAAGGTACTAATAAATACATAACTAATCAATGTTTAATGTTTATTATTAGACTATTTATTACTATTTATACATATTTACAGAATCTTAAAGATAACTTTGCTAACCTTGGTTACATTAGAGTATAATACTGTAATCCAGACCAAACACTCACTTTATAATACTCTCATACAGGCCTATAATACTCTCTTACAGGCCTATAATACTCTAACACAGGCCTATAATACTGTAATGCAGACCAAATACTCACTTTATAATACTCTCATACAGGCCTATAATACTCTAATACAGACCAAATACTCACTGTATAATACTCTAACACAGGCCTATAATACTGTAATGCAGACCAAATACTCACTGTATAATACTCTCATACAGGCCTATAATACTCTAATACAGACCAAATACTCACTTTATAACACTCTCATACAGGCCTATAATACTCTAACACAGGCCTATAATACTCTAATACAGGCATATAATACTCTAATACAGGCGTAATACCCTCTGAATAAAATGCTCGCACAGGCCTATGTTTTGAAAGGCTTTTGCCCTTGCAGGTTGCACTCTGTTACCCCAAAGTGAATAAAACTCACTTAAGGTGGTCTAAGTCTGAGTCCTACCTGACACCTAGAATATTCTAATATCACTCCATCTACTCGATTCCTCTCGATCTCATACTCACTGTACATTAGAAACAGGAAGTGGTATGATGTGAGCATGACACACATGGCATCTACAGCCAGAGATACCTGAGGCAGAGGCAAATTGCAGTCTGGGTAATGTAGTTCCCATGTAGCCCATAAAATAGATTAGAGCTGGGATGCTCGTTAAATTAACACACTACATTTGGCATTTTTTTTGGTTGAGAATAGTGCTTAAGATGTTTGTAAGGTGTATGTGAGGTGTGTCTGTGTGTAGCAGGGGTCTCAAACTCCGGTCCGCGGGCCAGATCCGGCCCGCCAAGCGATTTCATCCGGCCCGCAGGCTCCTCAGAATTTTGCAAAAAGTTAAATTAATTTAAATGGGCCACCCCAACGTTTAC
The DNA here is from genome assembly GCF_900700415.2 of Clupea harengus. Lineage (NCBI taxonomy): Eukaryota > Metazoa > Chordata > Actinopteri > Clupeiformes > Clupeidae > Clupea > Clupea harengus. Next base: position 25,931,533 of record NC_045155.1, read on the forward strand.
CGCTGCCATTTGCAACGGGTTTTGTGCTTCTAAATCACGTAGTAGTCCAGTCATTTAACATAATGGAAACTGAATTGAAGTCAGCAATTAATGGGTTGCTAAGCAACACCTGGAACTTTAAAGATCTATCTGTGTGAAGAACAATTTTTTCTTAGAGGAAGTCACGAAATATATAAAAACAGACGGTGCACCATCAATGATCAGCATATCAGTAAACTATTAATTTTAGATCACTATAAATGGAAAGATGCTGTATTTTGACAGATAAATTATACACTTGAAATATATTTATTATAAATACATTTATTTTATAAAATAAAATGATTCTGATTTTTGCTGAAACTTTATTCAGTTTTCTGCTTTGTTTTATTTGTTTGCAGCATTGTTACCAACTATACAAAAGTGGTGCAGTACAGCATTAGCTTTGAAATGTGCACGTATGAAGGAAAAATATAGATGTAGTTGTCGATGAAGACATTATCCCACTATTACTGCTGTATATGTAAGTCATGGGCTATCAATGGGACAAAGTGATCCTAAAGAGCAACTTTAACAAACACTTTTATCAAAAGAGCATCTTGCATTGCCCAGGAATTGAAACTCAGGTCAGATAGGCTACTTGTTATTCAACAACACTAACCATTGTACCACTGATCACACATGGTAGATTTGCCAACTCAAAAGTGGTATCTACAGTATTGTGATAGGCAAGCCAACAGATCAAAAAAATCTGGCCCCCCAATGACCAGACTGGACGTCGGACGTCGGCCACCGGGTAATTTGAGTTTGAGACCCCTGAGTGTAAGGTGTGTCTGTGTGTAAGGTGTATGTGAGGTGTGTGTGAGGTGTCTGTGTGTAAGGTGTGTGTGAGGTGTGTCTGTGTGTAAGGTGTGTGTGAGGTGTGTCTGTGTGTAAGATGTGTGTGAGGTGTGTGATCATTCATTTTGTGCAGCGGTCATTATAAAGAAATATCAGACCACCGAACAGTGGGCTTGGCCATTCAATTCAAACATTTGTTTATGATAGAGGTTTATTGTGGTCAAGCCCTGCTCCTCGCTGTGGGAAACCCCATTATCCTCAGGACAGACCTTACCTGGGGAAGGTGAGCACAGGTGTGACCAGTTCTCTTTCAGCTGTCTCTGGACCAGGTCTTTATCAGCTGTCTGTAGTCCAGGTCTCTATCAGCTGTCTCTAGTCCAGATCTTTATCAGCTGTCTCTGGACCTGGTCTTTATCAGCTGTCTCTGGACCTGGTCTCTATCAGCTATCTCTGGACCTGGGCCTGTTATGACACAGTCTGTGTCAGAGCGGGCTGATATCTCAATGTGAAATTGATAGATTTTTTGTTTTTTGCAATACACACTTTAAAAAACTTACTATCCATTTTCTCTGCTGCTAACTTGCCTCTCTGTTTCACTTTAGTAGGACGCAAGGTCATTGTTGAGTGGAACTTAAAGGCACATGGGGAAAGAATTACATTTCTCAGTGCTCTTACTGAAATTATTTATGTGATTCATCCAGTTAAATCTAAGTCAATATATATATTTCGCAACAACAACCTAAATTAGGTATGGACTTTAGCAGACACTTTTGCCCAAAGCCACTTCCAAAACATTAGGTACCGATATTAGGTACCAATTAATGAAATTAATATTAGAAATCATCATAATAATATACAAATGAACAAATACCAAGATAATAGTAAAAAGGTGAGCACGTTATAAGCAAGTTAGAACTAAAGTAAGGCTGTCAGCACCAGGTAGGTTATTCCACCACAGTGGCACCACAAAACATAATTATGCTGTTATTTAGGACGCTCAAGCCATTCGGCGGGAAGCAATAACTGGGTAACTGTGTCAGTCGCGGTGGCTTCTAATGGATCGGTCACAGCCATAAAGAATACCGTGCTGCAGTCGCTGTCCAATCAACTTATTCTGACCCGTGTGTGGACCAATCAGCGTCTTCTGACCTATTATGGTTATGACCGTGACAGCACTGTTCCCGAGGTGCTTTGCGAGGTGAGGCTGGTCCCGAGAAGCTAAGATGACCGATTTTGATGAGCCGCTCTCCGAAGAGGAGAAGGTAAATTGGCCTCAAATTAAATGCATTTCGTGTGTTCATACTTTCCGTATGTGCAATCGACGACCAAAGTCAATATCATGTTGTGCCTTTTGCGCCAGTGTCAGGGAATACCTTAACCCGTGTCTACCCCTTTTAGCAATGCTAGCTAGCTAAAGAGATCATGTTTGCTTGGTGTTTCTCTGTGTGCAGGTAAACAGAGCCCAGCTCACGGTGTCCTGCTTCTAGAACATTGATGATAAACTTAACATACGCATGTCCTGTTGTAGTTTTCAAAGTTGCCTGCAATTAGCAAATGGTCAGCTCTTCTGAGAACACTCATTCTATGTCTAAAGGAAGTCTTGTTTGTCAACTGAGTAGCTAACGTTAGCGAGCTACCTCTGCTGACATGGCTTTGGTGTCGGTGTAGTCAAGTGACGTGAACGCCAACTAGCTAGCTAGCCACTTGTCAAAACTCTGAGCTAAGGAAGTAGCTCAGTACAATGTTAACTTGAGCAAACATTATTTGATTACAATACGGCTAGTTTCTAATACAATTCTGTGTAACGTTGATGTAGGTTTACCGAGCTAGTTAGCAAGTTCATTGAGAGGATGCCGGTCGAAAACAGACGAGAAGTTTGCTGCTCTCGGCAGGGAAGATGGAATCCGTACCTTCGGGGGGTTGTCTGCGGAACTTTAGCTAACCTTAGCTGTCTCATGTAGTACCACAACAGAAGGCACCGATGGCGTGACTAGTGGGGATAACGTTAATTTAATCACCGGCTTGGCCGATGCGGTTTGGGTTTTATCTTCATTGTAACTTCTATGAAGGCACTTTTGTTCAATGGTTTAGTTCAGTAACTGTCTACACTGACGGTCATTACGTACGGTGCAGATAGGAAGACTAGTTGGAAGCTGGCGTGCTTCCTGTTTGGAAAGGGTTTTATTTCTCGCAAATGTCAACAGGTTAGACCACAATTTTCAGTAATCCTAATGCATATTATTGTTGGAAAGGGAAGAACAATAGAAGACATTTGTGAACCAAGAACAGAAAAACATGTGTGTTATTGTGTCAGTAAACAATGACAAACAATTGGAATATGACCAAAACAAATTGGTGGTATGATTGCATAAATAAATAAAATGTGGCCTGTTTCTCACCTGGATAGTAATCGCCTGTTTCTCACCGGGATAGTAATCGCCTGTTTCTCAACCTTGAGCAGTACTGTCACGCAGTATTTTGGACATAATGAAAGTTCAGACTAGCTGAATCCGAACCAGGAATCTGGTTGGTGTTGGATGGTTGGCGTTGTGTCCTGAACCACAACAGCCTCTCCAGGGCTCTCTTGCTGTGCCGCCACATGGCATGGTGTGGCATGAGGCCTCCCTAGATTAGGGCTCAGGTGTAGCATGAAGCCTCTAGATTAGGGCTCAGGTACAGACATGAATACTCTAGATTAGGGCTCAGGTGCAGACATGAGGCCTCTAGATTAGGACTCAGGGGCAGACATGAGGCCTCTAGATTAGGACTCAGGGGCAGACATGAGGCCTCTAGATTAGGACTCAGGTGCAGACATGAGGCCTCTAGATTAGGACTCAGGGGCAGACATGAGGCCTCTAGATTAGGACTCAGGGGCAGACATGAGGCCTCTAGATTAGGACTCAGGGGCAGACATGAGGCCTCTAGATTAGGGCTCAGGTGCAGACATGAGGCCTCTAGATTAGGGCTCAGGTGTAGCATGAATACTCTAGATTAGGGCTCAGGTGCAGACATTGCAGAGTCCACATTGAGTCGGTAAGATTCAGAAACAAGCTCACCAGACAGCATTCACTTGACTGAGTCTCAGACTCTGAGTCTGCGGAGGGAGGCCTCTCCCTGCTAATCAAGTAATTGAGTTACCTGCCGATCTAGTGTGGCGTCAGAGACTGACGGCCCTCACAGACGTATGATCCTGCAAGCATATTCTCATAGACTCATCTAGAACACAGTGTGACTCCGAGTGGGACTTTGGGCTGAGCTTGAGTAGGCCTGTGATTATTATTCTCCACGACTGTGACATCATTCGCCATCACTGTGTTTCCATGGATTGTGTCTGCTGGTCATTGGATGAAGCTGACAGTCGGTGGTGAAGTTGGAGAGATTGTGTGAGTCGGCCACAGGGTCTTTAACACGTCAGTGAGATGGGGAAGATGTTTTCATCAGTGAAACATAAGTTAGTCGTCTCTACAGAATCTACATGCTGAAGATGGTTTAAACAATTAGCCCAGCAGCTGTGAAATCTGCTTGTGAAGCATATGTGGGCTCATGTTTCGACTGTCCTAGAGTGTGTGTGTGTGTGGTGTGGTGTGTGTGTGGTGTGTGTGCGGTGTGTGTGTGTGGTGTGTGTGTTTGTGTGAGTGTGTGCGCGTTGTGTGTGTGTGGTTTTGTGTGCGCGGTGTGTGCGCGTTGTGTGTGTGTGCGCGGTGTGTGTGTGTGGTTTTGTGTGCGCGGTGTGTGTGCGCGTTGTGTGTGTGTGCGCGGTGTGTGTGCGCACGCGCCGCAGGCTTGTGGAAACCCGATCCTGGGTGTCGCCACTTCACGCCTCTCAGCTGGATTAGGCTGTGGGTGAGACCACAGGGCAGAGGTGACGACCAAGCCCACACACACACACCACACACACACACACACACACACACACACACACACACACATTCACACACACATTCACACACACACACACACACACACACACACACACACACACACACACGAAAGTATTCTACGAAGTGGAGGCAAAGAACTCAACACAAAGTGTGACGTCAGTAACGTTAGTTTCCTCTGTTTGTGCCCCAGTTGCCGTGTGTGTGTGTGTGTGTGTCTCTGGGTGTGTGTGTCTGTGTGTGTCTGTGTGTGTGTGTGTGTGTGTGTGTGTGTGTGTGTGTCTCTGGGTGTGTTTAACATGATTTGCCCAAAAAGGAAGCGTTCAGTGTGGTTTGGCCCACGGGCTCAACACGGGCTCCAAAATCAGCGTGGCGCAGTTTGGCACGTCAACTTCTAATGGACATGCAAATGAACTTGGCACGGCCCAGCTCGGCGCACACACACACACACACACACACACACACACACACACACACACACACACCACTGCCCAGCTCGGCGTGGCCAAAAGCACCAACGGAAAAACCAACACCGAGCTCAGGCAGGCTCGACACACACACACACACACACACACACACTGACACACACACACACACACACACCCACACACACCGAGCTCAGGCAGGCTGGGCATGTACACACACACACACACACACGCACACACACACACACCGAGCTCAGGCAGGCTGGGCATGTAGACAAACACTTCAGGGTGCCACCTCAGACAGCTCTGCCATTTAGCCAAGATACTTATCATCTCACATGACACACCTCCAGTGCTACTGAATGGCCAGGTACAGGTGTGCACACACACACACACACACACACACACACACACACACACACACACATACATACATACATACATACATACATACATACATACATACATACACGCACACATACATGCACACACACACGCACGCACACACACACACACACTAAAATGCTGCAAGGCATCCGGAGAAATTCATTAGTTTGGAAGCCTACTGCTGTACCAGTCTGCCTGGTTTGGGCTGCTGCCATTGTTATGACTGGTGATGAGCCACGCCTTACTTAATGTGGATCTCCCTGTGATTACAGCTGACTGTGTGTGTGTGTGTGTGTGTGTGTATGGAGTGTGTGAGCGTTAGTATTGTGTGTGTGTGTGTGTGTGTGTGTGTGTGTGTGTGTGTGTGTGTGTGTGTGTGTGTCCCCCTCTCTCTCTCTCTCTCTCTCTCTCTCTCTCTCTCTCTCTCTCTCTCTCTCTCTCTCTCTCACACTCAGTGTGTGAGTGAGTGAGTGAGACACACACACACACACACACACACACAGACACACACGTAACAGGTGAGAGGTGAGAGGTGTAGGATGTCTGTGGTTCACCCTCTCTCTTCTCTCCCACAGGTCCGCATTGCAGCCAACTTTGTGACCCACGCTCCACCAGGAGAGTTCAACGAAGTCTTCAACGGTAAGCAGCAATTGTCTGCACACACACACACACACACACGTACGTACGCAAGAAACGCACACACCCACGCCACACTCATACATACAGTACTGTGCAAAAGTTTTAGGCAGGTGTGAAAAAAATGCTGTAAACTAAGAATGCTTTCAAAAATGGAAGTGTTAACAGTTTATTTTCATCAATTAATAAAATGCAGTGAATGAACAGAAGATAAATCTAAATCAAATCAATATTTGGTGTGACCACCCTTTGCCTTCAAAACAGCATCAATTCTTCTAGGTACACTTGCACACAGTTTTTGAAGGAACTCGGCTGGTAGGTTGTTCTAAACATCTTGGAGAACTAACCACAGATCTTCTTTGGATTTAGGGTTCCTCAAATCCTTCGGGCTCTTCATGTAATCCCAGACAGACTCGATGACTTACAGCATTTTTTCACTTTTACCTTTGCATCAAAATAATGCAAATGTAAGTGCCAGTTGCAAAATGCACTGTCATATTGCATGACCAATTTGTACACTGTGGTGTCACAGCTATTTACCTCAGATAATTGTATGCACCAATCTTCATGTAATCCTAGACAGACTCGATGATTTACACACACACACACACACACCACACTTATACATATACACATGGACACACACACACACACACCACACTCATACATATACACATGGACACACACACACATGGTTACATTCCTTTTCAAACCATACATTTCTGTCAGAGCACACACAAACATGCTTATTCATTTTTAATGCAAGCACACCCGTCAATTGATACTCATGATACGCAAACTTCACACACTCTATACT
>NC_045155.1:25943494-25948494 GCF_900700415.2 Clupea harengus
GTGGTGGGGGTGCTCAAGATCCAGGTGAGAATACTCTTTCTCTCTTTCTTTTCTTCTTTCTTTTCTTCTTTCTCTTTGTCTCCGGATCCCTCGCTCAAATGTCTTTCAGCTCCTTACAAATGTGTGCATTTAGTCCAGCTTATTGCCTGTTCCCTCATTCTATCTCTCTCTCTCTCTCACTCACTCACTCACTCACACTCTCTCTCTCTCTCTCTCTCTCTCTTTCTTTCTCTCTCTCTCTCTCTCTCTCTCTCTCTCTCTCTCTCTCTCTCTCGTCTTCCTCCTCCTCCTCTTCCTCCTCAGGTACATTACTATGAGGATGGAAACGTGCAGCTCGTCAGCCACAAGGAGGTGGATGATTCGGTCATAGTAACTGTGAGTAGCCAGCCAATCAGAGGCAGTAGCCAGCCAATCAGAGGCAGTAGCCAGCCAATCAGAGGCAGTCCTAGGACATCTCTGAGTCACCCAGTTATTCAGCTAACATCCAGTCAGATCCCAGAGTCCCCTTCCCCAGAGTGATGCTTATCTGTCAATCATGTCTGTGATGCTTCCTGTAACACTCACTGGTGTACCAGACACACCTGACAGAACTCTCCCCTTTCTCCTCTTCTCTCGTTTCTCCCCTTTCTCCTCCCCTCCCCTCTCCTCTTCTCTCCTCTTCTCCTCCTTTACTATCCTCTTCTATCCTCTTCTCTCCTCTTCTCCTCCTCTTCTCTCCTCTCCTCTTCTCCAGAACGAAGCTGCCACCGCCAAGGAGTTTGTAAAAATCATTGAGAATGCAGAGAACGATTATCAGGTGAGGAGTTTGTAGAAATCATTGAGAATGCAGAGAGTGTGTGTGTGTGTGTGTGTGTGTGTGTGTGTGTGTGTGCGCGTGTGTCTGCGTATCTGACAGTGCTCCGTTGTTCATTGTGTGTAACATATACACACACGACGATAAGGGTAAACTGGCCAAATGACACTTTTTTTTTCAAAGTTCAGTTGCTTGGGGTGAAAACATGACATCCAGGCGCTCTTAAAGCAAAGCCCCTAGACCCATATTCCTCAGAGTGTGTTGCCGTGTGTGTGTGTGTGTGTGTGTGTGTGTGAGTGTGTGAGAGAGTACAGACCCATATTCCTCAGAGTGTGTTGCCAAGTGTGCGAGTGGGTGTAACCGACACCGAGGGGTGGCGGCTATTTTAGTCTCTAAGCCTCAAGCCTTTCCTGCTCTGACACTACGTCACGCCGTGTCACGTCCCATCACGTAACGTGTGTGTGTGTGTGTGTGTGTGTGTGTGTGTGGTGGAGCAGAGAATCCTGTCCATGCAGGAGTTCCTACATGTCACTGCCCCCTTTCAGAAGCAGTCACACACTACCGGTTCCCCGCTTGTCTGTGTGTGTGAGTGAGAGACTGATCCTAATTCCAGTCCTCTGCAGACAGCGATCAGTGAAGGCTAGTGTGTGTGTGTGTGTGTGTGTGTGTGTGTGTGTGTGTGTGTGTGTGTGTGTGTGACTGATCCTGATTCCCATCCTCTCTGCAGACGGCGACCAGTGAAGGCTAGTGTGTGTGTGTGTGTGTGTGAGAGAGACTGATCCTGATTGCCATTCTCTCAGTAGACGGCGATCAGTGAAGGCTTGTGTGTGTGTGTGTGAGAGTGTGACTGATCCTGATTGCCATCCTCTCTGCAGACAGCGATCAGTGAAGGCTTGTGTGTGTGTGTGTGTGTGTGTGTGTGTGTGTGTGTGTGACTGATCCTGATTCCCATCCTCTGTGCAGACGGCGATCAGTGAGAACTACCAGACCATGTCCGACACCACCTTCAAGGCCCTGCGCCGTCAGCTCCCGGTCACGCGCACCAAGATCGACTGGAACAAGATCCTCAGCTACAAGATCGGCAAGGAGATGCAGAACGCCTAGAACCGGCCGGAACCCTCTCCCCCGGTCTGCCCCTGCCCACCCCCCCCCCCCTCCCCCGGATAGCTTCGGCCCGCCTCGCATGAGGGGGTGGGGTGGGGTGGGGTGGGGTGGGGGATGACTCGCCTCGGGGAAGCGTGTAGGAACTCTTGTGTGTAAATGTGTGTTAGCGAGGAGGGGACAGGATGGCTGACATGGGTGGGGTGTGTGTGTGGGGGCGGGGGGGTGAGGACACATTGAGGGCTGTGGAGGGGGAGGGGGGGGGGGGGGGGGGTCACTGATGGACTGGATCTGATTGCTATGCTCATGTCACATGCTGTTCTTCTGTTTCAAAACAACCAGTGCAAGATCTCAACACCACTTACGCTCCGAGAGTTTGTGTGTGTGTGCGTGTGTGTGTGTGTGTGGTGTGTGTGTGTGTGTGTGTGTGTGTGTGTGTGTGTGTGTGTGTGTGTGTGTGTGTGTGTGTGTGTGTGTGCGTGCGCTCGGGGGCTGACATCTATGCCTCTTTAGCCAGCATTAGCTCTTCACTCTTCTTGTTCTCTCTTTTTCTCACTCCTTGTGATCCCTCTCTTTCCTCCTCTCCATCTTGATCTGACGTTACCTCGGCCTTTTCTAACTCACTCACTCACCCAGCAAAGGAAACCTGCAGTAACCAAAATAACGTTTTTTGCAAAAAAGGAAATAAAAAGACTAAAACTGAAAAAAAAAAGAAAACTGAAAGCCCCCTTCCCCTCCCCCTCTGCATTCTTCTCACTGACGAGTCTGATTCGTGCACAATGTTCACCTGAGTGAAATGATCCCTTACTGAGCTGTGTGTCTGCGTCTGTGTGTCTGTGTGTCTGTGTCTGTGTGTCTGTGTTTGTGTGTCTGCGTCTGTGTGTCTGCGTCTGTGTGTCTGTCTGCATCTGTGCGTCTGTGTGTCTGTCTGTGTGTCTGCGTCTGTGCGTCTGCGTGTGTGTGTCTGTCTGTGTGCCTGTGTCTGTGTCTGTGTCTGTGTGTCTGTCTGTGTGTCTGCCAGCTGTGTCGCTCCTTGCCCTCTCTGTCTCAGACTGATCCCACGTCAGACCGAGGCGTCCGCTGCAGAAGAGGAGAGGACGGGACGGTTCGGTTTAGACCCCCACTGCTCCCCCCCCCCCCCCCCCCCCCCCCCCCCCCTGTAACATACCCTTCTGTTGCTGAAGCCCCAATCAACTCCCCTCAGCTAATAAAGGAGTGTCACAAAGCACTGGTGGAGTTGTCGTCTGTTATGTTGTGTGACTGTCACGCTTAGAGGACTGTGCGTGTGTGCGTGTGTGTGTGTGTGTGTGTAAACTGGCTATTATTACATACAGTATACTGAACTGACATTGAATCTCACCCACGCAGCGCTTTCTGCTTGTGCTGAACACACACACACACACCTGCGTCACATTTAGACATTTTAAACCACTAATGACCTGTTTCTTATCCACATTTTACACGTACAGTTGCAAAATAGTGCGCGCACACACACACACACTCAGAATTCTGTACTACTAGTAGTTCATCTCTGTATAACACATTGTGACATTTACACACACACACAAGTTTAATTATAGAGAATGTTTTTTATTTAAATTCAGGAATAAAATACAAAGATGACGGAACAGACTTCTCTGAGTACGCCATGTTAAAAAATATACTTTCAGGATCATAAGATTCAAAAGAAAACCGATCGGGAATGGATCATTAAGAGGTGTTTGCAGTAGTATAAGGGGAATGGATCATTAAGAGGTGTCTGCAGTAGTATAAAAAGCTCTGTGGCCGCTAGAGGGCAGGCTTGTTGAGGTATAAAAAAATCAGGACACAACATTATAAACAACATTATAAAACCCATGCAGTCAGATGCAGTCCACGCCACCAAGGGAGTCAGTAGGAGAAGAGCGTCTGGAGTTCCCACTGTAAACATGTAAACATTTACAACGAACACAATCAGTTCAGAATCATAAACTCAGGTAAGACCCACGGAGGGAGGAAGAGATCTAAAATGAGGCCAAGAGCTGACAGAGTGGGGTCAGGAAAAGCGGTAAAGTTGTGTGTGTGTCGCAACCCCAGAGTGTGTGTCACAACCAAAGAGTGTGTGTGTCAACCCCTAGAGTGTGTGTCACAACCAAAGAGTGTGTGTGTCTAGTGACTGACCAGAGCCCGCAGGCAGTTTGCAGTCTGTTAATCAGGGTGATTGATTGGTTAGTGATTAGTGATCAATTTATGTCCCCACATACGGTCAGGGTCTTCTGCGTCCAGTGCTGGGAAAGACTAGTTCAGTTCATAGTTCACAAATTTTAAAATGAACTAGTTCAGTTCATAGTTCATAATTAAAAAAAAATGAACTAAGTTCACAGCTCCAAAAAATGAACTAGTTCAGGTTTTTTTTTCAATATGTTGCGAGCTATCTTTTTTTTTTCATAATTGAAATCTCTATCTGTCTGCAATACCGCTCTCGGCCTCTACGCAACTTCGGCGCTCTCACACTTGCCAGGCATAGACAGTAGAAGAAAGCACACGCAGTGATTGACTGGTTGGGCAACCCTGGATACAGGACTGTCACGTTCCCCAAAAATTATGAACAAGTTCAAGAACTTTCGTTCAATGAACGCGTTCAGACGCAACACTGAGCGCCACATTGTGACGGACAGCGAGCGGAGAAACGGAAGCCTGACGCTGATGACCCTTGAACTGAGGAGATGTTTCCATGCCAACAAGATTTGACCCATGACCTGTGGAGACATGAGGTTGGAGGATGTTGTGTGTGTGTGTGTGTGTGGGGGGGGGGGGGTCTTATGGGCCGCCCCCCCCCCCCTCTGTGTCTGTCTATTCCACATACACAACTAGTCCTCTGCCAGTCTCCACGGCAACCTGTGTGTGTCATCATGTGTGGTTTGTCCTGTGTGTGTGTGTGTGTGTGTGTGTGTGTGTGAGAGAGAGAGAGTTGTTTGATCCTTTTTTTATTTGACCTTCTGTGTGTGCTTTCTCTTAGGTGTGTGTGTGTCTTAAGTGTCCTCCTGTAAGTATGCTGTCTCATATGGTGTGTGTGTGTGTCATTGTGTGTTTTCTCTAGAAGTGTCCTTCTGTGATTACGTTGCCA
>NC_045155.1:25990994-25992688 GCF_900700415.2 Clupea harengus
CCCGTTGTTACTTCATCAAATGTGTCAACAAGAATAGGTGTCCACTTTCCAAAATGTTCACAAACAGGGAAGCGTCCGACTGCGCTCGGATCCCAGCCGAGAATACGGAGCTGGGACGCTGGCAAACCACGCAGCCAATCGTCGTAGAGTATGCTGCTGGATCAGCCAACCGGCGCGCAGGCCTGGCAGTGGTGGGAGGAGCAACGGACTGTCGTGTGGATTTGGGGATTTCTTTGTCTGAAATTGTCCTTTCCTGAGGCGCTGATTGATTGAGTAATATTCTTCGCATTGTGTTCAGTTTCAATGGATCTTATCCTCGCCAGCTGAGGCCTCCGCATTTGCATACATCTGCTTGTTTTGTGCTGAACATATCTCAGACCTTTATTGGTGACAGCCATAGAAGCCGAGGTTGCCAATCAGGATGCAGGAGAAATTATCTGTTTTTTGTTCTTCGGCATTTACATGTTTTGTTCCTTTCTCCATAATAGATTTTTAAGTGAAAAATAGCCGAGTCTAAGATGAACACATGGGTAGACCTTGGTAATTATTTCAGAAGAATGTCAACAGCCACGCTGGATTTGAACGAACTGCAGTGTTTCACATAAGTTCTACCGGCTGTTGTTGTTATTGTTGTCTCTTTTAATCGCCATGCACGTCCACCTGCAGCAGATGTCTGAGAAGAGATGGTAAATCACAATGAAATGTGTTTTGTCTGCCCTGTAGAGTTTTTATTGTGTGCTAACACCCTCTAGTGGACATTTACAGTGGTACAGGCGTTTCAGCCACCGAACTCCGTTCGCAATTAAGGACCACACGCCTCCCAGTCCTATTTGCATCGGGTAAATGAATAACACTGCGTGGGCTTATGTGTAGGGATGGATTAACGTACGGGCCTACCGGGCCCAGGCCCAGGGGCCCATGAGCTCAGGGGGCCCCTAAGCCAGAGCCTCTGTGTGAAGTCGCTGTTATGTATCTCTTATTTGTGGTTGAAAAAGGTGTATTTTGTTCATTTGCTAATGGCTTTAATTGAGTGTACCTGTGCTGTGTTAGAAAATGTGCGTGTGCGCCAGGGGCGTAACTACATAATGCAGTCAGCGCGGAAGGTTCGTAGGCAAAGCATATGGATGTCAAAGTGTCGCTAGTTTAATGCGACAGTGATCAAGGATGATTTTTTTTGGAATATATGAGATCCCTTATGATATATATTCCCGCAAAATGGCAAACCTGTCTGTCATGGTTTTCATAATTTTTAGGGGGAAATCGTCAGTACCAATCTATAACACAATTATATGCTTATCGTGCATACACTATAGAAACTATTAAAACGCAGATTCAATCAAATTAATAATTTCTTATTTAATTTGTTATTTTTGTCATATACAGATATGCAATGATGATTGCTGGGTAATACAGTAAGTATCTTGTTCGCCAATGTCAAGTCTCTATTTGATCATGTGACGAGACGATACGATATAGCTAGTTTAGGCGCAGAATCTGAACGTCAAGACCTACAAGCTGACTGAGCACAGCCAGAGCCACAGTACACTTGTCAAACGTCGCCTTTCAAACATACAAGTGCTGATGCATGATTTTCTCTTTCAATGGACAAGGAAAGCCAGCCCATTCAGCCTCTCCTGCCCCATGCTGCTCAGGTAGGTCTTAATCAGTTTCAATTTGGAAAAGAATCACTCGGC
>NC_045155.1:25993188-26003188 GCF_900700415.2 Clupea harengus
CTGCTGTAGTTCCTCTCCACCCTTCTCTGTCTCAGAGTCATCTCATCTCATCTCATCTCATCTCATCTCACCTCATCTCATCTCATCTCATCTCTGTCTCAGAGTCATCTCACCTAGGTGACTGGTATTGTCCCCACCACCTTGAGGTTCTCTCATTTTATCTCTATTTCCCTCTCTCTCTCTCTCTCTCTCTCTCTCTCTCTCTCTCTCTCTCTCTCTCTCTCTCTCTCCCCCCTCTCTCTCTTTTTCATTGTGTCCATTCCTCACTCTGCATCTCTCCTTTATTTATCTCTCCCTCTTCCTCTCCCTCACCCTTTCATTGTATCAGTCTATTTCTGTTCTCTCTGTGTTATTCTTCCTCTCTGCCTCCCTCCCTTCCTCCATCCTCCCTCCATCCCTCCTTCCTCCATCCTCCCTCCATCCCTCCTACCTCCATCCTCCCTCCATCCCTCCTCCATCCTCCCTCCATCCCTCCTACCTCCATCCTCCCTCCATCCCTCCTCCCTCCCTCCCTCTCTCTCCCTCCTACCTCCATCCTCCCTCCATCCTCCCTCCATCCTCCCTCCATCCCTCCTCCCTCCATCCTCCCTCCCTCCCTCCCTCTGCCCCTGGTGAGGATGTCTTTGCTGCGAGGGCTGCCTTTGAGAGCGTGTGGTGTGTGGACAGTGGCGGCGTCCTTGAGGATGAGAGAGTGTTCAGATCCAAAGATTTTATATCTGCCCATCTGACAGGTTCTCAGTGAAGAACAGATGCTGTTGATGAAAGCGTTAGTTCAGAGCCTCTTACACTGGACACAGTGAAGAACAGATGCTGTCGAGTTCAGACACTCTTACACTGGACTCAGTTAAGTCATTTTAGGGCTGGGTTATTCTTTTCTAAAGTTACCAGATTATGTTTGTTAAGTTTGTTTTTGTTTTGGCGAAGGCATGTGTGTGTATGTGTGTGTGTGTGTGTGTGTGTGGGTGTGTGTGTGTGTGTGTGTGTGTGTGTGTGTGTGTGTGTGTGTGTGTGTGTGTGTGTGTGTGTGTGAGAGTGAGAGTGTGTGTGTGTGTGTGTGTGTGTGTGTGTGTGTATGGAGTTTAGCTATGAGTTTGGTTGGAGATTTTGAGATGTTTTGGGAATGAGGATTCTATGACATTCATTGGCAGTACTAGATTGTAGTGTTGTGGGTTTTGCAGGTCATAGTTTGCAGGCTGACGGATATGCTTATTGTGGTTCTCTTACCTACAGGTTCTTCAGGGTATTTGTAGGGCAGAATGATTGAGGTTTGCTGCTCTCAGGTTCTTGTCTGTCTGTCTTCAGGATGAGCAGCTCCATCAGGACGGCTGCAGTAACAACAGACCAGCAACACAAGGACCTGCCCAGACCAGCAACACAAGGACCTGCCCAGACCAGCAACACAAGGACCTGCCACAGACCAGCACCACCAGCACCACCAGGACCACCACAGACTGGCAACTAAATGCACACTGGTAGATAAGATAGGTGGATTCCAGCAGACACACATAAACCCAGGTCAGCCGACACACACCTGCTGGTAAACTAGACTACAGGAGAAACCAAGAAGACCAGCAGACACACACACACTGTGTGGTGGTGATGAGAGACTAGTGGACACACACCTGTTGGTGATGAGAGACTAGTGGACACACACCTGTTGGTGATGAGAGCAGTGGACACACACCTGTTGGTCATGTGAGCAGTGGACACACACCTGTTGGTCATGAGAGCAGTGGACACACACCTGTTGGTCATGAGAGCAGTGGACACACACCTGTTGGTCATGAGAGCAGTGGACAAACACCGTGTGGTGGTCATGAGAGACCAGTGAACACACACCTGCTGGTAAACTTGGGTTGGCAGAGGTAAACAGAGCAGCTGAGACACACAGAAACATAAGTGATCACCCTTCTTCCCCCTCCTCCCCAACCTAAACCTGCTGCACCATCCCTCTCCTGGCCACTAGATGGCACACTGGAGCACCATCCCTCTCCTGGCCACTAGATGGCGCACTGGAGCAAGCTGGCTAAAAAAACTGAAAGCGCTCATGGAACACAGACCAGCAGCAGTGGTATGAAACTCTCTCATCCTCCACTCTTAGTGTGGACGTTAATATGAATGGGTTCACTTATATTATCACTCTATCACCCCCTTACTGTATCACTCTATCACTCTATCACCCCCTTACTGTATCACTCTATCACCCCCTTACTGTCTCCCCTCTTACCCTTACCCTCTACTCCCCCCTCCTCTCCTCTCCATCCTCCTCTCTTCATCCTCTCATCCCAGCTCTTCTCTCTTCATCTCTCCCTGATACCTCCATGTTCTGCGCTGCGGTGTGTGTGTGTGTGTGTGTGTGTGTGTGTGTGTGTGTGTGTGTGTGTGTGTGTGTTGTGGAGAATGCTGATTCTCCGGTGTGAGTTGTGCTCATAAATCTCGGCGTGTAAAAGCGGTGTGATGTATGGTCGTGCGCGAGGCTCGTATGTCATCGCCAGGTAGACATCAGGGCTCCTGCGCGCCCCAGCCTCTCTCCCATGCGCCCCACTAAATGGGCTCCGCTTGCTTCAGCAATCTGTTTTGGTGTGTGTGTGTGTGTGTGTGTGTGTGCAAAGCTGTGTGTGTGTGCAGAGCTGTGTGTGTGTGTGTGTGTGTGCAAAGCTGTGTGTGTTGTGGTGCCCCAAGCTGCGTTTGGGTCCCACTTAGTCTGAACATGGGTGATTTCCCTTACCAGGCCTATACAAGGCAGACTTTAGGACCCTGGGGAGGTGATCTGGGGACTAGGCAGGTCGGGCTTTCCCTAATTGATGCTCACCTGCAGATTGTTTGACTAGTTGCTGATCAGTGCCAATCTAGTCAAACAAAGGACTTTAAAGAGTCAGTAAGGACTGACGAGAGAAAAACAGAGGGGAAGGTGCCGGTAGCACTGGGTGCAAGTCGGAGGGTTAACCCCATTTTCTGTTTGTTTAAGTACCTTTGTTGTAAATTTAAAACGTTAATAAAGAACGTGCTTTTGTAATTCCCTTGTTGCGTCTTGCTGAGAGCTGGGCTGCGACTGTGTGTGTGTGTGTGTGTGTGTGTGTGTGTGTGTGTGTGTGTGTGTGTAGGGCTGTGTTCAGGATGAACAGTCCTTTGCTGCCCAGGGGACTAGGGATGAAGTCGTCATTCAGCTCCGGCTCCTCGTCTCTCATAGCGCGCTAAGCTACTGAGGGGAAAACTCACACACTCCTCTCACACACACTCCTCTCACACACACACTTACACACTCCTCTCACACACACTCCTCTAACACACACTCTCCTCACACACACTCCTCTAACACACACTACTCTCACACACACACACACACACTTACACACTCCTCTCACACACACTCCTCTCACACACACTCCTCTAATACACACTCCTCTAATACACACTCCTCTCACACACACTCCTCACACACACACTCCTCTCACACACACTCACACACTCCTCTCTCACACACTCCTCTCACACACACTCCTGTCACACACACTCCTGTCACACACACTCCTGTCACACACACTTTCCTCACACACACTCCTCTCACACACACTCCTCTCACACACACTCCTCTCACACACACTCCTCACACACACACTCCTCACACACACACTCCTCTCACACACACACACACACTCACACACTCATCTCTCTCACACACTCCTCTCACACACACTCCTCTCACACACACTCCTCTCACACACACTCCTCACACACACACTCCTCTCACACACACTCCTCTCACACACACTCCCCACACACACACTCCTCTCACACACACCATAAGGACACAGGGAAAGGGGAAAGGGGGTTTTGTCAGCGAGCGGTCCGTGTGTGTATGTGTGTGTGTGTGTGTGTGTGTGTGTTTGTACCCATGACTGCACTCCTAAATCAGCACCAGAGGGGAGGGACTTTAAACGCAGGGTACGTTTTTGATTGGCCACCTCCCGGGGTAATGACCCTCTATGGGTTACCTGAGGAGACGTTCCGTCTGGGCTGGGTCGTCAGCACACACACACACACACACACACACACACACACACACACACACACACACACACAATACAGAGTACATCACATCTGAGAAGGACACCTACAGTGTTAAAATGGTCTAACACACTCCCACACACACACACACACACACACACATCACATCTGAGAAGGAAGTGGTAGTTAAGATGAATCAGCCATGTAAACACTGGGTTACTTTTTGATTGGCCATCTAAATTATAATCCTAACTCTTCTGTAGGAGCCATTTAGGAGTATTTGGATTTGTACTGAATTATCCCAAATTAGGAAGTTGTGATTGGTTCTGAGTGTGAGCCCCCTATAGGTCAGACATTGATTGGCGTTGGGATAAGGGTGTGCCAGGCCAAGGAGAGTGGAGAGTTCCGGCGGCCTGCGCATATCATTATTGACCGTGACCGGGACCGGGAGGCGTGAATCGTGACCGTGAAAAAGACTTTAATGCTTTAATTTACTTTTGTTGTACGAAATAAATGGAAACAAGTTCATTATATCCACGTCTCATGGACTCTATTTAAATCACGCGTCAAGACACAATCGCCGGGAACTCCAAGAAGTGGTCAAACAAATTGGCAAGATTTAGCCACTACAAAAAGTCAATAATGCCGCAATTTTGGACCTTTTAATGGATCGTTGCTGTATATTTGTGGATTACTGTTGGATTACTTGGAACCAGCACCCTTGGATTACAACGAAGTTTGCATTGAGGAACAAGCCAGCGCGGCAGCGCGCCACGCGCAACAAACAAACAAATCAATTAAACTGTATCGGAGGTATGTACTCTTTCCATTGAAATTAAATGCAATATGGATGGACTATACTTTTGAAGACCTTTTTTGTGCACATTTAAAACCCAAGAAAGACGGAGCATTTTTGGTTAAAAACCCGATGTTAATTGTTTGAGTTAACGTCGGTGAATTGAAGCCGTATGGGCATATATGGACTACCGCAATTACCGCAAATGAGAACACGATAGAAAAGGCTTTTTGTTGAAATTCTGGAGTATGAATTTGAAGAACTATTTTTGAGATAACGAATGAAAATTATAAATTGAACTAAGATGGCTGATCCCGTGAAGGAGGCGAGTTTGGGCCTACCTGAAGGAAACCTCAATGAAGAAATGAAATTGCGCTCATCTAGATCTGGCAAATTGTCGCATCTGACGAGACGAATGAACATTGTAAATACTCTGATGGATGACGAAACAAGTCTTCATGAAGTGAAAAGTAATATGGTTATGTTTAATACAATGTTGGAGGAATTCAGATCTCTTCATGGGTCATACCAAGAAACGTTAAAAGAGGAAGATAGAAATGAGGATACAAAATCCTGGTATGCACCGAGGCTTGAACAGATAAGCACCTTTTTGTCTAATGTCACGAGGTGGATAAATTCAATTGAAAATCCTGTGCATGATGTAACAGTTTCCTATACTGGATTGGAAAGTAGTGCTGATATAAGTGTCGGGCCTACTGAGGACGATAGGCTGTCTTTGAGCAGCAACAGGTCAGTTTCATCCACAGCATCTGTGCGCATCCAGGCAGAGGCAGAAAGAGCAGCACTACTAAGGCTGCAGCTTTACAGAAAAAGCATGCATTAGAGGATGAGCAAGAACAACTCAGAAAGAAAATGGAGACTCTTAATTTACAAGCTGAATTGTCTGCAACTACAGCCAAAATTAACTATCTCAGAAATGCTGAAGCACAAGCTGTTGATAATACAACTTTAGATGTAACGAACAATACAGAATTGAATGCAATGAATTCTTACCTTGAAGAAAATGTTGAAAAGATTTCTGAGCAAATTGCTGAACACACTGTTAGAGATACAAGGCCTAAAGATGGAGTTCATGTGCAATTCCCTGTTTTGCCCACAACAGCCAGAACGCCTAGAATGCCATCTTTTACCCAGTCTTTCAGTGCTACTAGACCAGTCCATGAACAGAGCACTCACACTCTCCAGAATCCGTCTTCACAGAGCTTTGCAGTTCCACAGGGAGGACAAGAACCTGACAATCTTTCCAAAATTCTTGAAAAGCAAAATCAGTTGACAAGTCTCCTAGTTAAACAGCAATTGTTGCATACTTTGCCGAAAGGAGATCTTGCAGTTTTTGATGGAAATATTTTGCAGTACAATTCCTTTATTCATTCATTTGAACACATCATTGAAAGCAGAACAGACAATAACCAAGACAGACTTCAATTCCTCATCCAGTACACAAAAGGACAAGCTCAGCAGCTAGTCAAAAGTTGCCAATTCATGGATGCAAATAGAGGCTATAGAAAAGCAAGGCAATTGCTTAAAGAGCATTTTGGAAACGCCTACAGGATCTCATGTGCTTACATTGAAAAGGCCCTCTCATGGCCTGTGATAAAATCAGAAGAACCAAGAGCTTTGCAGGACTTTGCATTGTTTTTGAGAAGTTGCTGCAATGCCATGGAACAGCTTCAGTACATGGAAGAGTTAGACACAATTTCGAACATGAGAAATATAATTTTCATATTGCCATATAAATTAAGAGAAAGATGGCGCTCAAAGGCCTGTGAAATACAACAACGCAATATCAGAGTGAGAATGGCTGACCTGGTATCCTTCATCGAAAAACAGGCGACCATTGTCTCAGATCCAGTTTTTGGTGACATTCAGGAATCTGGCTCCAGCAAGGTCAAATCCAGACCCCCAATGAAGCCACTTCCTAAAGGTAGTTTTGCTACGCAAGTTGACGTGAAACCGATTCAGCGAACGTCAGAAGAAACCATGACACGAGACAAACCAAGAGCAAACCAAAACACAGTGCCAGACAAAGCATGTCTCTTCTGCAATGGTAAGCATGAGCTCATGACATGTTCTCAGTTTGATTCAAAGCCACATAGAGAGAAAATAGAATTTGTGATGCAGAATGGAGTCTGCTTTGGATGCCTGGCAAAGGCTGGACACATCAGCAAGGACTGTGCGAAACGTCTCCAGTGCACCATCTGTAAGAAGCAGCATCCAAGTGCCTTGCACATCAAGGCAAAAGAAACGAAGGAAGCCAAAGAGACAACACTGAACAGCATGCAGATGTCTGTCAAAGCTGATGAACATACTGGGGCCGGTAATGTACAGAAATGCACTTTGTCCATTGTACCTGTTCAAGTGAAATGCACAAAAGGTAGTAAGATCATTAACACCCATGCCTTTCTAGATCCTGGCAGCTCTGCTACTTTTTGCACAGAAAATCTCCTGAACAAGCTTAACATCAGAGGAAAAAGGACCAACATCCTGTTGAAGACAATGAATCAAGAACAATCTGTGATTGCATACATGGCGAATGGAATAGAGGTTAGTGCTTTGAATGAAAACAACTTTATTGCACTGCCTGAGGTGTACACGCAAAAGACTATGCCTGTGGACACCGACAACATTCCAAAGACAGAAGAGCTATCTAGGTGGCCTTACTTGAGTGAGATCCAGATCCCGAAAATCAAAGCTGAAGTGGAGTTATTGATTGGAAACAATGCTCCTAAAGCAATTGAACCATGGGAAATTATAAACAGTCGTGAAAATGGGCCGTATGCTGTGAAGACCCTATTGGGGTGGGTTATTAATGGTACTCTAGATGACGGTGTCATGACAGACAGCAATGGGCGTCAGAATGTTACTGTCAACAGAATATCAGTTGCGAAGCTGGAAGATTTGCTTGTACAACAGTACAATCATGATTTTAATGAGACATTAGATGACAAAGAAATGTCAATGGAAGACAAAAGATTCATCAAATGCAGTAAGTGGACCCACGGACCAGAGTTCCTGTGGAAATCAGAAGATGAGTGGCCACAGAACCCAGTAGAAGCCATGCCACTCTCACAGGATGACCTTGAGGTCAAGAGATGCACAGCAGTGTACAGCGCTGTGATCAAGACACAGAACAATCCAACATGGCAGTTGCTTGAATACTTTTCAAGTTGGAATAAGTTAAAAAGAGCTGTCGTGTGGTACTTGAAATTGAGAAACCTTCTGCTTGCTCTTAGTGTGAATAGAAAGATGCATTGGAAAGTGTCCTCCACAATCACAGACAAGAAGCCAGAGCAAAATGCTGGACAGCAAGAGAAAAGCCGGCAAGAACGAACCTGGCAGCCAATGTATTTCCCTGGAGGACCTGATGAGGGCGGAGAAAGCAATTATAAGGTTCTGTCAACATCAAAGCTATCCAGAGGAAATGGCAAAGCTGGAAAAGACGAAATTTGTTGGAAAAGGACTAAGGCGGAACAGCACCATCTACAAGCTGGATCCTGTATTGGAGGACGGAGTCTTGAGAGTAGGAGGAAGACTCAGCAAGGCCGCAATGCCTGAGGAGGCTAAGCGTCCCATAATCCTGCCCAAACACATTCATGTCTCCACACTAATACTTCGACACATACATGAGCAGCTTGGACATGGCGGGAGAAACCATGTTCTCTCACAACTCCGAAAAAGATTTTGGATTGTTAATGCCAACTCCGCGGCTCGCAAAGTCATATCCAAGTGTGTTGTGTGCAGATGTGTCCGAGGAAGGATTGGAGAACAGAAGATGGCAGACCTGCCGAAAGAAAGACTCGAAGCTGACCTTCCACCTTTCAGCAATGTAGGTGTTGATTACTTTGGGCCTTTTGAAAACAAAAAGAGGTAGAAGCCTAGTCAAGCGCTATGGTGTCATTTTTACTTGTATGTCAAGTAGAGCAGTACATTTGGAAATGGCACACTCCTTAGACACAGACTCTTGCATTCACGCTCTGAGGCGGTTCATAAGCAGAAGAGGTCAGGTGACATGTATCCGCTCTGACAACGGAACCAACCTCGTAGGAGCTAAAAGAGAATTACAAGATGCCATCTCAAACTGGAACAAAGAAAAGATTCAGAACACAATGCTCCAGAAAGGTATTCAGTGGACCTTCAATCCACCAGCAGCCTCACATCATGGTGGGGTGTGGAGAGGCTAATCCGTATGGTCAGGCAGACTCTCAACTCCATTGCTCATGAACAACCACTTGATGACGAAGGTTTGCAAACACTTTTCTGTGAGGTGGAAAGCATTCTGAACAGTCGCCATATCAGCACAGTCCATGAAGATGATTCTGATCTTGAGGCACTAACACCTAATCATATTCTTCTTCTCAAGTGCCATCCTGCTTTTCCCCCTGGACTGTTTCAGAAGTCAGACACATACATCAGACGGCGCTGGAAACAAGTTCAGTTTCTTGCCGATCTCTTTTGGAAGAGATGGACGAAGGAATACCTTCCCCTGTTACAAGAAAGACAAAAATGGACTACAGTCAAGAAAGGATTTCAGGTAGAAGACATTGTGATGGTGGTGGACAGCACAGCCCCTCGTGGGTCCTGGAACCTTGGAAGAATAATAGAAGTCCAACCAGATTCCAGAGGTTTGGTGAGGACAGTGAAAATTATCACGAAGACTGGTGTGTTCGTGAGGCCAGTAACCAAGCTCTGTCTGCTTCTCGAAGGAGCAGAAAAGATGACCAAAGTCACCAGCCAGAGATGAGTAATACCCACTCATGATATGATTGAGTTAATGATTTAAGAATAACAGTAAACTACAATGAATGTAGGCTCCTTTATGATTTTGAATGTTGTAATAGTTGCCCATGCACACTATTAGGGGCCGGTGTGTAGGAGCCATTTAGGAGTATTTGGATTTGTACTGAATTATCCCAAATTAGGAAGTTGTGATTGGTTCTGAGTGTGAGCCCCCTATAGGTCAGACATTGATTGGCGTTGGGATAAGGGTGTGCCAGGCCAAGGAGAGTGGAGAGTTCCGGCGGCCTGCGCATATCATTATTGACCGTGACCGGGACCGGGAGGCGTGAATCGTGACCGTGAAAAAGACTTTAATGCTTTAATTTACTTTTGTTGTACGAAATAAATGGAAACAAGTTCATTATATCCACGTCTCATGGACTCTATTTAAATCACGCG
>NC_045155.1:26020688-26023188 GCF_900700415.2 Clupea harengus
AGGAGGGGAAAAAGAGCCAAAGTGAGTGGGTAGAGTTTGGCTGCCTCATATGCGTATATAAGTATATTTACTTAATAGATATGGAGATGAGGCGCAATGTGTTCACAGCCCTCAGCATTTGCAGGCAAAGGTAATGCTATAAGAGAGAGAACATGTGGACAGACTTGTCTTCTAATGCCCCCTCTCCTCCCCACACCAGAACTATTCCAGTGATTCCCACTCTCATCCCCACATCAGAACTATTCCACTCTCATCCCCACACCAGAACTATTCCACTCTCATCCCCACACCAGAACTATTCCAGTGATTCTCACAGTAAATATCCAAAGGGAAGAACTGTAGAAGAGAACGGTGTAGCAGTTAGAAGAGTCTGCTATGGGAAAAACTCTGCTATG
This sequence comes from Clupea harengus, assembly GCF_900700415.2. Lineage (NCBI taxonomy): Eukaryota > Metazoa > Chordata > Actinopteri > Clupeiformes > Clupeidae > Clupea > Clupea harengus. The sequence goes on from NC_045155.1 coordinate 26,021,084, forward strand.
GGGCAGATCTGGCATGAAGACCATGTGAAAGGCTGAGCCAGTGTGCCAGTTTCACACACACAAACACACACACACACACACACTCACACACACACACATAAACACACACACAAACACACACACACACGCACACAAACACACACACACACAAACACACACACACACACACACAAACACACACACTCACACACACACACATAAACACACACACAAACACACACACACACACACACGCACACAAACACACACACACACAAACACACACACACTTGCACACACACACACAAACACACACCCACACACAAACACACACACTGGCCCAGAGCAGAGGGGAGGCTGGAGAAGTGCAGCTTCACACACACAAACACACAAACACACACACACACACTGGCCTGAGAGCAGAGGGGAGGCTGGTGAGGCGCGGCTGTATAAATATTACATCCAAAGGCCCCAGGCCCCCTCTCACCTGCCGCCCTGCACACACGAGGGAAAGAGAGTGTGTGTGTGTGTGTGGAGCTGATGCCTTTGGCCATCACTGGTCTTTGATGAATAAAGCAGTAGTCTAGTTCATAGATGTCTGTGTGTGTGTGTGTGTGTGTGTGTGTGTGTGTGAGTGTGTGTGTGTGTGGAAGAGAGAATGAAAGGAAAGTGAGAGAGAGCTTCCAAGTATCACTGTGTTGCATGCAGGACTGCATTCTGCCAAGTGTGTGTGTGTGTGTGTGTGTGTGTGTGTTTACCCATACAAACAATCTTTTCTTTTGGACACACACAATGCTTCTCGAGATGTATCTGTGTGTGTGTGTGTGTGTGTGTGTGTGTTTACCCATACAAACAATCTTTTCTTTTGGACACACACAATGCTTCTCCAGATGTATCTCTGTGTGTGTGTGTTTGTTCTCCTCACCTCCAGGTCATTCAGAGTTTATAAAGACCATAAGAAACGGATAGTTTCAGAGGAAAAAGAACTAGACTATAATTCCCTTTCCCTAACTTCCCCCCCCCGTCAAGTTGGTCTATCATTGGTAACTTCTAAAGTGCTGTACCAACCTGTGTGTGTGTGTGTGTGTGTGTGTGTGTGTGAGTGTGTAAACCTGCTCTGTGTTTAGGGAGTGTAAGATAAATTAGAATTATCAAATGTATCAAATAAAAAAATCAGTCAGAGACAGCAAGTTAAATTCACGTGGGAAATGTAAAGCCAGACGAGAGAGCAAGTTAAAACTGGGACAGAGGGCTATGAGAGAGGGCAGCGAAAAGAGAAATCATAAGTGGTCAGTCTGTGGCGCAGATAAGGGAACGTTTTCAGACGATAAAGATGTGTCAGCAGATGAAAAGCAGAAGTTCTGTAAATGGAAAATACCACAAGAATCATGTGTTATTACTATGTGCAGAGTGGACGAGACAGTATGTCACAATCTTAAGATCGATAGATGGGCGGCTCAGGGGTCCAGAGTGACATCACTGGATTAGGCCTTAAAAGTTTGAGCATCCCCTGTATCAGATGAGAATGCATTATCCAGCTTGCTTGACTGTACTTGATTGTCTGTTGGGCGACTCGTATTGTGTCAGTATCTACCAGTAAAACCTATCTTGTTACAACAAATTGCTTCGTATGGTGGTTCCTCTCCAAAACGAAATACTCCCCCCCAGTTTCTCCTTTAAAAACATATATGTAGCCTAGTTAGAATAGTTGTGTGTGATTTCACACAGTGTGGCAGATTAAGAAGAGCGCTGACTACGGCCTGAACTGTGTTGAGTTGTGCCTGTGGTAGTAGTGTGTGTGTGTGTGTGTGTGTGTGTGTGTGTGTGTGTGTGTGTGTGTGTGTGTACTGTGTTGAGTTGTGCCTGTGGTAGTGGACTAGTTTGCTGTTTGTCAACTAACAATGCAAGAGTGCAAATCAACTCAGCTGCGATGTCATTTCAATAAGGCGGATGCTATTGAATGTGGAGTTCTCTCTGTTTGAAAACATCCTGGTACCTCTGTGTGTGTGTGTGTGTGTGTGTGTGTGTGTGTGTGTGTGTGTGTGTGTGTGTGTGATCTCTGTTTGAAAACATCCTGGTGCCTCTGTGTGTGTGTGTGTGTGTGTGTGTGTGTGTGTGTGTGTGTG
>NC_045155.1:26033188-26035657 GCF_900700415.2 Clupea harengus
GTGGCGTGTGTGAGTGTCCAGATAACCTTTCTGTGGTGTGTGTGTGTGTGTATGTTTACCTGGCTAAAACACCTGTGTAGTGTTGTGTGTGTGTGTCCAGATAACCTCTCTGGCTAGTGTGTGTGTATACAGTATACAGTGTATATATGTGTTTACCTGGCTAACATACCTGTGAAGTGTGTGTGTGTGTGTGTGTGTGTGTGTGTGTGTGTATGCGTCTGTGTTTACCTGGCACACCCACCTGCGTAGTGTGTATGTCCCTGGATAACCTTTCTGTGTGGTTTGTGCGTGTGTGTTCACCTGGCTAACACACCTGTGTAGTGTGTGTGTAAGTGGCAAACACATATGTTTAGTGTAGTGTGTGAGTAAGTGTGTGTGTGCCCAGACAACCTGTCTGGGTACCAGTCTAGATACTAAACAGCATCAGTAGTGTGTGTGTGTGTGAGTTTGTGTGTGTGTGTGTTTCCCTGGATAACCCGCTTTTGTAGTTTGTGTACTCTATGTATCTATCCCTGACTAACATTCCTGAGCAGTGTGTGTGTTTCTGGGAAAGCAGTCTAGGTATGTATGTATGTAGAAACCAGTCTAGATGTGTATATATGTGGTTTTGTTTGTTTAAAAGTAATGTGGAGGAGTATTTCCCAGTCTATATGTGGCTTAGCTTGTCTACAAGCAGTCTATGTATTTATATATGTGGTTTTGCTTGTTTAATAGTAATGTGGAGGATCATGTCCCAGTCTAGCTATGTATATATGTAGCTTTGCTTGTCTTCAACTCTCACTGATGGCAGGTTCAAAGGTCACACTTCACTGGTGCACTGCACTGAACAAGTCGGATCTCGTGCGATCTCGGAAGCTAAGCAGTGCTCCGCCTGGTTAGCACTCAGATGGGAGACCAACTGGGAGGACCAGGTGCTGTAAACTGTAAACTGAAGCTGGTCAATTTACTGGATTACTGAAACATCGAGAACAAGTGGATTCCAAATCCGGTGGAAACTCGCTGTCGATGGCCTGTGCTCCAGTACGGAGTGAGAAGGGAAACAACAACAACAACAACAACAACAACAACCCTGGACCCAGATGTAAACAACAACAACCCTGGACCCAGATGAAGATCTGTCTGCAGACCTGAAACTAAACCTGACCCTGGACCCAGATCTGGAGCTCACAGGACACACACGCACGCAGGCTTGAGGTCGCTGTGAATTCACTCTCTGCTTTTAACCCATCCCGGATCGTCCTTCCTCCAGGATCCTCCAGGAGCAGTGGGCAGCTTCTCAGCCCCCGGGGACCAAGTGAACTGTCCGTCTCGGGCAGGTTCTTTTTGCATGTTTTTCTGTTGGGGTTCTTAGCGGAGGAAACCCCTTGTGAACACGGGGAGAACATGCAAACTCCACAAAGAAAGACCCGGGAGATAGGACCTGCCCCCCAGAGCCAACAGCACCCCATGCGGGAATCAAACCCATGACCTTCTTGCTGTGAGGCGGCAGTGCAAACACCTGAGCCACCGTGCCACAGTGGTTCAATGGTTATGAACTGAATTGATTGAAATGCTGGTCAGCGCTAAGCTATGATGCTAATCTTAGCTGAGATGGCTGGTGAACTCCTCCTTCATGACTACTGGAGTCTGCTGCTGAATTCCTGAACAAAACCAGATTATGTGTGTGTGTGTGTGTGTGTGTGTGTGTGTGTGTGTATTGCCTCAGCAGCAAGTGCTGCAGTTTATCTTAACAGCTACTCTCTGAAAAGCCTCGTTAATGGGTGAGCCATTAAACAGTGTTAAAAAATGTCACGGTTGCATAATCGCCAACAACTCGGCCCCCCCCTCCTGCAGATTCATGGGTTCCTGTTGGACTGGGGAGATTGGGTTAGCACTAGCGACAGGAGGCTACTGAGACTGTTGGACTGGGGAGATTGGGTTAGCATCAGAGACAGGATGCTACTGAGACTGTTGGACTGGGGAGATTGGGTTAGCACTAGCTACAGGATTGCTTACTGTGACTGTTGGACTGGGGAGATTGGGTTAGCACTAGCGACAGGATGCTACTGAGACTGTTGGACTGGGGAGATTGGGTTAGCACTAGCGACATGATGCTACTGAGACTGTTGGACTGGGGAGATTGGGTTAGCACTAGCTACAGGATGCTACTGAGACTGTTGGACTGGGGAGATTGGGTTAGCATCAGAGACAGGATGCTACTGAGACTGTTGGACTGGGGAGATTGGGTTAGCACTAGCTACAGGATGCTACTGAGACTGTTGGACTGGGGAGATTGGGTTAGCACCAGCGACAGGATGCTACTGAGAGAACAAACAGAAAGAAGGGGGAGGGAAAGAGAGAGGAGAGGAGAGAAAGAGAGGAGAGGATAGAAAGAGAGGAGGAGAGGAAGGAAAGAGGAGAAGAGAGGAGATGAGAGGAGAAGAGGAGGGAAAGAGAGGAGAAGAGGAAAAGGAGAGAGGAGAGGAGGGA
>NC_045155.1:26036157-26041157 GCF_900700415.2 Clupea harengus
TCTGCATCCAGCAGTGCAGTGTGGTGTGTTTGTTTGTGTGTGTGTGTGTGTGTTTTGTTTGTGTGTGTGTGTGTGTTGTGTGTGTGTGTGTGTGTCTACCTCCAGCAGTGCTGTATGTGTCTCAGCTGCTCCTGTGGCATGTTCTTGCAGTTGGTCACAAGTGACCTTGGCATGTCCTTGAGCTGAGACGGAAAAGTGTGTGTATGTGTGTGTTGTGTGTGTGTGTGTTGTGTGTGTATGTGTGTGTATGTGTGTGTATGTGAGGACCCAAATGTTGCTCCTCTCTGACCAACATGACAGATGGACTAATTTAGCCCTACCTGCCCAGATGGCAGAACATTCTGGCCTGGCTGTGGCCCGGGTCTGGCTGACCTCCGTCTGCACTGCCCCAGAGTCATCTGTCAGGGAGAACATAAACAACTCCATCTTCATCTCACATAAACACTTTAGTGGCCACCGCAGAAAACACTGGGAAACAGTTGTGCAGTTTTACACACACACACACACACACACACACACACATACACACCACCATGCACAGCTGGCCTAGGCCGTGTCCAGATGCACCAGCTCAGGTCACCAGCGCAGGGATGCACCAGCTCAGGGATGCACCAGCTCAGGTCATTTCCATCTTAGTTTCACATGACAGGTGAGTGTTAACCACATCAAACACTCAGATGAAAGCTAGCTATGGCACAGGTGAGTGTTAACCACATCAAACACTCAGATGAAAGCTAGCTATGGCACAGGTGAGTGTTAACCGCATCAAACACTCAGATGAAAGCTAGCTATGGCACAGGTGAGTGTTAACCACATCAAATACTCAAATGAAAGCTAGCTATGGCACAGGTGAGTGTTAACCACATCAAATACTCAAATGAAAGCTAGCTATGGCACAGGTGAGTGTTAACCACATGAAATACTCAGATGAAAGCTAGCTATGGCACAGGTGAGTGTTAACCACATGAAATACTCAGATGAAAGCTAGCTATGGCACAGTTCTGCGCGCACACACACACACAGTTCTGCGCCTTGTCTGTCTTAGATGTGTGATCAGGAATGCATCTGTTTCAGAGTTAGTTGTCCGTTGTCTTATGATGCTCGCTGGTAAGAGAGTCTTTGTCCCCTTAACATACAAACAACCATCAGCATATATATGATATGAGAGGTTGCACACACACACACACACACACAGACTACACCACACACACACACAGGCACACACACACACACACACACACACACACACACACACACACACACAGGCACGCAGACTACACACACACACACCCACCCACACCCACACCCACACACCCATACACACACAGACACACAGACTACACCCACACACACACACCCACACACACACACACACGCACACGGACACAGACTACACACACACCCACCCACACCCAGACCCAGACCCACACACACACACCCACACAGACTACACCCACACACCACACCCACACCCACACCCACACCCACACACCCATACACACACACACACACACACACACACACACAGACTACACCCACACACACACCCACATCCACACCCACACACACACACACACACACACACACAGGCACACAGACTACACACACACCCACCCACACACACACACACACACACACACAAAAACACCAAAAGATGCATTGAGGGGTCAGAGATACATCAATTCCAGTTAGTTGCTCTCCAGGTAAACAAGTCAGTCTGCGTCTGATGATTACAAACAGCCCAGATTGCCTTCTGTTTTCATCTCCTGGATCAGTGTGTGTGTGTGTGTGTGTGTGTTTAATTAGGGGATGGCAGTGCATTCAGGGCCAGCGGCTGACAAACAACTTTCCAGCAGGACTCATCCAGACTCTCATTAACTAAGCAGAATTAATGCAGCTCGTTCATCAATAATAAACAAATTAGGAAGGAAAAGGGGGTTGGGGGGGGGGGAACACACCCCAGAGGGGAAGCCGCTCAGTCTCTGTGTCCGGGCCGTAGAGCACAGCTGGATGCACACCTGGGGAGGCGGGGGTTTGACCTCAAGCCATTAAGAGGATCCGAGGACAGCTGGTGTCTCTGGGTCAGATGGGGTCAGCTGGTGTCTCTGGGTCAGGTGTGTGTGTGTGTGTCTGTGTGTTTGCGTATGTGTATGCTGCGTCACAGGAGGTCACAGGCGGGTAGATAGAGAAAAAGAAGGGGGGGGGGGGTAGGGAGGGGAAACAATCAGGAACATGAACATGAACTCATAAACATATCAGGATGAGCATGCTAGCAAACATTTACATACATTTACATGATATATACAAATCTAACATGGTATATGTATGATGCATACACAATTTAAAGTAGATAAGATGGGATGGGGAGAGAGCATTCAAGTAATACAACAGCTTAGTGTGTATACAGTGTGCTCGTAAGGTTACTATTACAGCTTAGTGGGTATACAGTGTGCTCATAAGGTTACTATTACAGCTTAGTGTGTATACAGTGTGCTCATAAGGTTACTATTACAGCTTAGTGTGTATACAGTGTGCTCATAAGGTTACTATTACAGCTTAGTGTGTATACAGTGTGCTCATAAGGTTACTATTACAAGGGTAAGTAGTGTAATGGAACAGCAGCATCCCACAGTGGAGATTGTCTAGACTAGGAGGGGAAAAAGAGCCAAAGTGAGTGGGTAGAGTTTGGCTGCCTCATATGCGTATATAAGTATATTTACTTAATAGATATGGAGATGAGGCGCAATGTTTCACAGCCCTCAGCATTTGCAGGCAAAGGTAATGCTATAAGAGAGAGAACATGTGGACAGACTTGTCTTCTAATGCCCCCTCTCCTCCCCACACCAGAACTATTCCAGTGATTCCCACTCTCATCCCCACATCAGAACTATTCCACTCTCATCCCACACCAGAACTATTCCACTCTCATCCCCACACCAGAACTATTCCAGTGATTCTCACAGTAAATATCCAAAGGGAAGAACTGTAGAAGAGAACGGTGTAGCAGTTAGAAGAGTCTGCTATGGGAAAAACTCTGCTATGGGGTAGATCTGGCATGAAGACCATGTGAAAGGCTGAGCCAGTGTGCCAGTTTCACACACACAAACACACACACTCACACACACACACATAAACACACACACAAACACACACACACGCACACAAACACACACACACACAAACACACACACACACACACACAAACACACACACTCACACACACACACATAAACACACACACAAACACACACACACACACACACGCACACAAACAACACACACACAAACACACACACACTTGCACACACACACACAAACACACACCCACACACAAACACACACACTGGCCCAGAGCAGAGGGGAGGCTGGAGAAGTGCAGCTTCACACACACAAACACACAAACACACACACACACACTGGCCTGAGAGCAGAGGGGAGGCTGGTGAGGCGCGGCTGTATAAATATTACATCCAAAGGCCCCAGGCCCCTCTCACCTGCCGCCCTGCACACACGAGGGAAAGAGAGTGTGTGTGTGTGTGTGGAGCTGATGCCTTTGGCCATCACTGGTCTTTGATGAATAAAGCAGTAGTCTAGTTCATAGATGTCTGTGTGTGTGTGTGTGTGTGTGTGTGTGTGTGAGTGTGTGTGTGTGTGGAAGAGAGAATGAAAGGAAAGTGAGAGAGAGCTTCCAAGTATCACTGTGTTGCATGCAGGACTGCATTCTGCCAAGTGTGTGTGTGTGTGTGTGTGTGTGTGTGTGTTTACCCATACAAACAATCTTTTCTTTTGGACACACACAATGCTTCTCGAGATGTATCTGTGTGTGTGTGTGTGTGTGTGTGTGTTTACCCATACAAACAATCTTTTCTTTTGGACACACACAATGCTTCTCCAGATGTATCTCTGTGTGTGTGTGTTTGTTCTCCTCACCTCCAGGTCATTCAGAGTTTATAAAGACCATAAGAAACGGATAGTTTCAGAGGAAAAGAACTAGACATAATTCCCTTTCCCTAACTTCCCCCCCCCGTCAAGTTGGTCCTATCATTGGTAATTCTAAAGTGCTGTACCAACCTGTTGTGTGTGTGTGTGTGTGTGTGTGTGTGAGTGTGTAAACCTGCTCTGTGTTTAGGGAGTGTAAGATAAATTAGATTATCAAATGTATCAAATAAAAAAAATCAGTCAGAGACAGCAGTTAAATTCACGTGGAAATGTAAAGCCAGACGAGAGAGCAAGTTAAAACTGGGACAGAGGGCTATGAGAGAGGGAGCGAAAAGAGAAATCATAAGTGGTCAGTCTGTGGCGCAGATAAGGGAACGTTTTCAGACGATAAAGATGTGTCAGCAGATGAAAAGCAGAAGTTTCTGTAAATGGAAATACCACAAGAATCATGTGTTATTACTATGTGCAGAGTGGACGAGACAGTATGTACAAGTCTAAGATCGATAGATGGGGCGGCTCAGGGGTCCAGAGTGACATCACTGGATTAGGCCTTAAAAGTTTGAGCATCCCCTGTATCAGATGAGAATGCATTATCCAGCTTGCTTGACTGTATTGGATTGTCTGTTGGGCGACTCGTATTGTGTCAGTATCTACCAGTAAAACCTATCTTGTTACAACAAATTGCTTCGTATGGTGGTTCCTCTCCAAAACGAAATACTCCCCCCAGTTTCTCCTTTAAAAACATATATGTAGCCTAGTTAGAATAGTTGTGTGTGATTTCACACCAGTGTGGCAGATTAAGAAGAGCGCTGACTACGGCCTGAACTGTGTTGAGTTGTGCCTGTGGTAGTAGTGTGTGTGTGTGTGTGTGTGTGTGTGTGTGTGTGTGTGTGTGTGTGTGTGTGTGTGTGTACTGTGTTGAGTTGTGCCTGTGGTAGTGGACTAGTTTGCTGTTTGTCAACTAACAATGCAAGAGTGCAAATCAACTCAGCTGCGATGTCATTTCAATAAGGCGGATGCTATTGAATGTGGAGTTCCTCTCTGTTTGAAAACATCCTGGT